>NC_031495.1:62256908-62357213 GCF_000237925.1 Schistosoma mansoni | reverse complement strand
AAAATATACTGTTGATACAATTGATGAGTTATTTATATTCGTATAATTTCAATTATACCATTACAGCAATTAATACTAAGATAGGTAAAGTTAATAAAAGTGAACTGACAAAATAAAAGACTGAAAAAATCTAACGATATGGCCGAGAAGATTCGTAGCTAAGGTGGATGATTTCGATGAAGTGTAATATATGTATTCTGATACACAAGAATAGTGGAAAGTATGTATAATTATTTACAAAACATATGATTTCTAAATTATTTTAAATTGAGCACCTATGATATACTTATTAATAAGGTAATATAGACGAGATTATAATTTATGGACGAAGCAATCAAGTATAAGATAACAGGTCTCCGATTTTGGTGCGAAATTCACTCATCCAATTGACTAGATAGAGTTTTGGAATTATAGCTGGTGTCAGTTCGTGATAAAAACTCTAAATCTAATTCCTAACCTTAACCATCAAATATAAATCATAATTCTAATTCCTCACACTGGTTCATAACCTTCATTTGGTCCCAATTATTAGATAGATACTCTCAAAGTCAATCCAGTGTCGCTCAAAGGTCGTCCATAAGTTATAGTCTCACTGTTAATGTAAGAAAATGTATGCCGTATGCTAAATAAAACTAAAATCACTTTATAGTGCAAGTATTAGTTGCTAAATACACATTTCACTGAACACAAATCAAGTAAGCATGGAGTTGTTGTTAATAAATAAGATATTTTTGTATATTAATTTACACAGATAACCCTAAAAGCCCTATGAATGTATCAATATGTACACGTTCTGGTATTGTAGACGTTATATCTTGCTTTCTAAAATGTTTGTGAAACAATCAAAATATCAAAACTAAAAACAAATCATCTTATCATTCAGTGATTTACTTGAAATTACTCAGAGTTAAGTTACTAGTTATCTGTGTGATTTCGATAAACGTATTGTATGCCAGTGAGTAACCTTGAGGTGTTAACCATTTTGGCAGTGATAGATGCATGCTATATTATGTGATCAAATAAGATTATTTTATACTTTTAGGATCCCTACATGATGAAAACTCCAATTCTGAACCACCACTTCCCCAATTCTAACTTCTAACATTAATACCTAACCCTGATTTAATATTTGTACCATACATTTTCTCTATCTTCATTGGTTCAGCATGATACGTTAGCTTAATCGCAGTTTGTTCAATAAGTGGTTATTCTTTCAAAAGATTTTACAAAATTTTAATAAATTTGAATAAATTACAAGTTTACAAAGAACATAAATTGATATGGACATCTCAGAACCAATTACAAGATTTGGACTTCGTAGATCACCTAGCCCTCCTATCTCATACACAAGAACAAATACAGATGAAGACAGCAAATGTAGCAGCAGCCTCTATATCAATAGGCCTCAACATACACAAATGAAAACGCAAGATTCTCAAATACAACACGGAGAACACCGACCAAACCAATCACACTTGATGAAGAAACTCTGCAACAGGTGGAAACATTCACATACCTGGGAAGCATGATTGATAAGCAAGGAGGATCGGATGCATATGTAAAGACGAGGATTGCCAAAGCAACGGCAGCATTTCTACACATGAAGAACATATGGAACTCAAAACAACTGTCAATCAACATCAAAGTGAGAATCTTCAATTCGAACATCAAGACAGTCAGTTCTAGTGTAGGGAGCTGAAACGTGGAGAATTATTACATCCATCGTCAAGATGGTACAAGTATTTATAAACAATTGTTTACGCAAGATACTCAGTGTACGTCGGTCGGATACCATCGGCAAAAGCCTACTGTGAGAGAGAACAAATTAGCTTCTAGCTGAAGAGGAAATTGAGAAAAGACGTTGATAGTGGATTGGACATACATTAAGGAAATCATCAAACTGCATCACGAGGTAACCCCTAACTTGGAATCCGGAAGGGAAACGGAAAAGAGGAAGGCAAAAGAACACATTACTTTGGGAAATAGAAGTAGATATGAAAAGGATGAGTGTTAACTGGAAACAAGTTGAAAAGATTGATTGGGACAGGGTTGGATGGAGAATGCTGATTGGCAGTTTATGCTCCTCCACGAGGGATAACAGCCATAAGTAAGAAGTAAATAAATTGATATACATATCCTATTGTGTATAGATGATCACATTTATATTGATTTACTTTGCGGTTTCATTTATATTCTATCAACCTTAAATTTAATTCTTTATGATTGTAACAGATAAATACATTCTTTATATGATACATTTTACTATTATTATTCCCATAGTTTCTAAATTATTGTCGAAATATGAAGTGATATGTAACTACACTTTATATAAACAGTATAGTATTATGAAATCATAACTTTAGTAGATTATTTATCAAAATCTATGAGACGAAAACACCAAATGTTCCTTTAAGACATAGAAACAAAAAAAACAAACAAACTAGAAACCTTACAAAACTTCATCCAATGTTTATATTGTAGACATAAGTTTAGTATAAACTATGATTATATAAATGTAAACATTAGTTGCGTAACTCTATGTAATCGAATAGAAAGTACATGATTAGATATTATAATGTGTTGTTAAATCATAATAGATTTGAAAGTTAATGAACTGGATATCATAAATTATATAAGTGTGCTTTTATCGTTTACTTTTTGAAGCATCTTAAATATATATATGCACTAAAGACAGTTTTCCTACAAATCATTATGATTTAAAGTTATAATGTTAACATTTCAATGGATATAACTTGGTTTTTCTTTCTATTGACCTAATAGTGTAGTGTGGTCTACTTATATCCATATAAGTAGTATATGGTGATGGTCAGACATAGAATGTATTTTGGCAGAAGACCGATAAGGAAAGAACTGAAATGAAGCGTAATTGGTAGGAAAATGCATGAACAATGGAATTAGAGAAGATGAACTGATATTTACAGAAGGAACAGTGAAGATTGAGACAATTGATAGTTATTTTGCAAATTAATTGTTTGCTGTATGGTTATCAGATTTTAGAGAGATAGTCTGTAATTTGTTCTTAAATACATTCGATTGTCCCCAACAGTTGTTCCGTTCACTACAGCATAATAACCATATCTTTAAGGATTAACTAACTTTTCAGTCAAGTAATGGTAATTGTTTAATTATTCAGATTCAAAAATAATTCCTAATCTTTAAAATGAGAGTCTGAACAGTTGCAGTCCTAAACATCAATGGGAAGATTCAAACGAACAATACTAAGTGAACTTTAAAATGATAGTTTATATTGAAGGTTAATCATATTTAGACAACCACTGAAAACTATAAAACACTAGATAGTCATTTTGTCATAGATTAAGATAATTCAACAATGTACATTCACTGTTCTACCGGAGATCAAACCTTGAACAATCAGGTATTTTGACAACAGCTTGATGTTTAGACAATTGGCTAACGGTTGCTCAACTTCATGGATTCGTTAAAGTTAGACATTAACACTATCGGATTCCGGCTCAATGGTCTATCGGTTAAGTGCTCTGGCGCGAAACTGGTTGGTCCTGGGTTCAAATCTCGCGAGGTGGGATGGTGGATTCGCACTACTGAGGAGACCCACACTAAGATGAAATGACCGTCCAGTGTTTCCAGGTTTTCCATGGTGGTCTAGCTTCAATTGACTCATGATTTCAACTATGAAAAATATTGAAATCTCCACAAAACCCCTTCTGATTAACATAATCTCTCTCTCCCTTTCTGCTTCCCAATATTTCTTCACCTAATGTCAGTACGTAATAAAATCTCCCCTCATAAATCTATTTATAGTTTTGAAAATAAAATACATTCATTTTAGGGCTTAGAAATTTTCAAATATCCTATCCCTTTTTAATATCCTATTTTCATAAGAAAACAAAAATTAGCAAATTTATTGATTGATGAATAACAATAAATAGATTGGTGCCAATAGTTTTTTTTTATTTATCATAAATGGATACACAAATGGATAAAATGAATCATTTCTAATTATTGACACAATGATAGTTTAATAAATATGAATGATGCCAAAATGATATTCTAAATCATAATTAATATTTGACAAGTGAAGATGATATTACTAATTCGATAATGAAGCGAGAAACTTCAGTGTATAGTAACAGAATAATAATAATTATCATATATATTACAATAAAGATATTATCATTTTTGACAAAATTCTACTAATCAAGAAATTATATCTGATATTTGGAGTGTAAAATAGTACTTAACTGTTGACTCGTTACTATCTTCGAGTATCTAAACTTTATATATGTAATATCCTGAAGAGAATTATGAATCGTAACTTTTGATGACTATTTATAGACAAATACGATACATATATTTCTTATTGTATAATTGTTAAGTAACTTTACTATTCATATTCATGTTCCTTTTATTATGAGCTTTATTTTGACTCAAAGACTATTACTAGATGATTTACCATTCCTGAGTTATACCCAGTCTATTAATTACTGTTCCCCCTAATCACAGACACATTTAGCTTAATCTTGTACAAATGTTATTTTCTATTTTATGGTAAGATGTTGTCAGTTTGTTTGGTATATAAACCCAGTATGTTTGAGAATAATGATTCATATTGCAGAGGCTGAGATTGGTGTTCTGAACTTAACTGGCTGGTCTAGGCAGAAAGCAGGATTGCTAATTACTCAAGACTGCTAATGCGGCTTTTGTATATCATTGGTCTAATCGATAATTCACTCCGCTCTCTGACTGGCGGTGATCATCACGTTCATATATATAAACTGGGCAAGAACGCACGCACGCATACAATCGATATAACAAATCAAGAAAATTTAATGTATTAAATAATTAAACAGTATGATTTATCAAATTCTTAAGAAAAAGAGTATCTCTTTTAAGGTTAAAGGTTAGGATTTGTTTATGGTTATCAGAAATTTGAAAACCCTGATCACAGAACTACAGACCACCTCTAGTAACTAGTAAATAACTTTTACGATGTGGTCTAATTGATTGGTAAATAAACACAGTATGTTTGAAAATAATGATTCATATTGCAGAGGCTGTTACTGGTGTTCTGGACCTAACTGGCTGGGCTAGGCAGATAACAGGACCGACAAGTGCTCTAGACTGCTCGTACGGGTTTCATATATCACTGGTCCAATCAATAAATCACTGCTCTCCAATCGGACGCATCGTCACGTCATATACTAAACAGGGCACTCAGGCATCCAATATATAAATATAAATAAATAAATATATATATATATATATATATATATATATATATTACAGTGATTCCAATACTATTCATCTAATGTTTCGAATTCTGTGATCCGTGTTTTTCATTTGTGAAGTCGAATATCATCCAGTCAACATTATCGACACTTAATTCTTTATCTATGAAATGCGTTAACTCTATGTTTCATGACTTCCTAACAAAAGTTTGGAGTAAGCTCTCAGTGTACATAAGATTCTTTATTCTGATTGGTTGGTGGATTCATAAATATTTATTTTCTATTAGAGAGCACAAGCAGGTGGCCTGCTTGGACATCTGGGCTACCTGTTCCTGCCATCTAGATATTTCAAAAAGTTATCTAATTTTGTTTGTTTTAATAAATCATTATGGCTATTAATGGCACAACCTATTCAGGTGCATTTCAGAAAAGTGTACAACCTTCCGTTTGACAAGTTACAAAGGCCCAATTAGAGATATCGTGGTTGCTGGTAGTATGCAGCGAAAAGAACGTACATTATTTAGATGCCGAATGACTGGAGTGCTAACATTTAACTACCGATCACTCAATATTTGTCGTCAGGATCAATCAAGAAATAAGAAACAGGAACTTGTTGAAATACGTCGTGCCGAGAATTCTATATTCTACCAAAAATATAATAGTGAATAAAGCTAATGACAATAATCATAATACCAATAATACATGCTTCAATATAGTTTTTTTTCTCTAAATCGTTATATTACCCCTTTTATTGTACTGAAATCTAATACGCATTAGTTTTCCACCAAATTCTAGGTAGCTCATTTACTTCAGGTGTTTACATTGTCACTTAATGTAGCTGACTTAAGTTCATAGCTTGTTCACATCTATTCCTGAAACTACTGTAATCGCAGGATCACCTGTAATCCATACAAACAGCCGTTAGTTCGAGTACATATGATACTTAGTTATTTTTTTTACCATTATGTTACATTTCCAGATTTAAGTGTCTACTAATGATGAACATTTAATAGTTAATCAAATAGTTTGGTGTGATCGGAATTCTACGAATGAATAAAACAGTCATCTACTCTACGAAGAAATTGTATACCAGGCATAGTTGTCAATAAATGAACAATAAGAAACACCTTAATCTTTCATTGACTGTAAGGAAATCGAATTCATGAATTATTTTTATCTCAGAAAAGAAAGCCAAATATTCTAATCGTCATCTGCCCAACTTATATTTAGGTGTATGTTACTTATACTGACGGGTATAGATAGTATGTAGCCACGATCAGGAGTGGAATGTCTGGCAGCAGAAGATTGAATTAAGCAGAACAAAAAGGGAATCTGAGGGGAATCAAAATAACAAAAAAATTAGAGGAATAATGGAGTATATAAAAGATGAAAAGAAAATGTGTTTAATGCTTGATTTTCATATTTTACTAATCTACAGTGTAATTTTACACTATTTTTGTACATATTGCATGGTCAACATTTATAACATACCTACCTAAATCTAAACTTTCAACATATTGACTTTTATTACCATCTTTGTTTAAACATGCTTTTGTTTCCTTATTTACAAGGGACAGTTTGATTTTAACCAATGGATTTCAGTTTTTCAATAATAATAATAATATATATTATTAAGTTCGCCTGTGTATTTCACCAGTTTAAGTAAACTATCAATTGTATCTGGGATGTAAATTTACCAAGGCATCTTCTATTACCATAAAAATAATGCCATAAATTTATAACTTACCTCAAGATTGTAGAATAATTCTGCATTGTTTTGGGTGTAGACATGAAGAATTGTGTGTAAATAAGCATATGTTTGTATATATATACAAACAAATGTACATTATGAATTTCAACTCATTTGATGTAGGTCATAAAATGATTCGGACTTTGGGAAATTGTATGCTTCAGGTGAATTTCTCCTTCATGTATCATATGCGTATGTGTATGGATGAAGTGAGAGGACAAAGAAAAATTGTGAACAACGACAATAATCCCAAATAATAAAATCAAGTATTTCTTATACAAATACATGCCTGACAGCCATGCCATGTAGTCTACCTTCAATAAACAAATATTATCAAAATTTTATCCCCTAAATATGAGTAGGCTAAGAATAACAGTTTATAAGATATGATTAAGAATTTCCCCTTAAATACCGATATGTAAAACTAGTGCTCAGAGTGTAATTCATCTGTCTGGTATATAAATTTATCATACGTTAATTCCATGGTAAGTTGATAGGTGGATATTTTTTATTAAACTGATCTTCAACTACTTTGAGTTGCGTTCAAAATCAGTATAAATTAGTTTATCAGTCAAGTCGTAAGTAAAACAATCTATGATGAAAACTATCTTCTCATCATTACCCGGTTAAACTTAGTTCATATTATTAGATAAACATATGTTGAGTCCCAGACTAAACATAAACTATGGGATTCAGGTAAATCAAGCTGACGAGTCCCAAAAAGGATATAACGCGCGTCATGGATTCCACTGCTAAACACTATCCGAACATGATTAATGTCTCCAGGGTAAGAGCTGAAATAGTTTCATATCCCCACCTGGTGATTACCAAGATGAAATTGAAACTAAAGAAACACTGAACAACTGGAGTAACAGCATTACAGTGGTTCGAAACAGTCTTCCTTCGAGATACTGACAAACTCAACGAACTCAAGATAGCTCTCAACGACAGATTCCAAGCCTTATAAGACCTACTCAAACAAAAGGAAACTACTATGGAGAACAAATGAAAAGGGATCAAACAAGCACTAGCTTCAACTTGCCAGGATGTGCTGGGCCTCAACGAGCATCATCACTAGAAACTGATCCCTACAGAAATCCTGACCAACATTCAACAAACGAAGAGAAAAAAGACAACAGTTAGCAACAGTCGAACAAGAGCAGAGAAAGCCAGGGTACAGACTGAATACATACACAAAGGAGAAAGCAAGATTCTCAAATACAGCACAAAGAACACCAACCAAACCAATCACACTGGATGAAGAAAATCTGGAGGATTTGGAAACATTCACGTACCTGAGAAGCATCATTGATAAACCAATAGGATCTGATACAGATGTAAAGGCGAGGATTGGCAAAGCAACGGCAGCACTTCTACACATGAAGAACATATGGAACTCAAAACGACTGTCAACCAACATCAAAGTGAGAATCTTCAATACGAATGTCAAGATAGTCAGTTCTACTGTATGGAGATGAAATGTGGAGAATTAATACATCCATCGTCAAGATGGTACAAGTATTTATGAACAGTTGTTTACGCAAAATACTCAACATTCACTGGCCAGATACCAACAGCAACAATCGTTTATAGGAGAGAACAAACCAGCTTCCATCTGAAGAGGAAATTCGGGAAGGACAGTGGAGGGGTATAGGACATATATTGCGGAAATCACCAAACTACATTACGAGGCAAGCGCTAACTAGGAATCGTGAAGGGAAACAGAAAAAATGAAGACTGAGAAACATATCGTGTCGGGAATTGAAAACAGACATGAAAAGAATGAATAAAAACTGGAAAGAACCGGAAAGGATTGCTGAGGACAGGGTTGGGTTTGAGAATGCTGGTGAGCGTTTTATGCTCCACCACTAGTGGTAACAGGCGTAAGTAGTAGTAGTATGTAGTAGTCGTAGTACTTATTCCACCTGAAATGCAGTTCCTGACATGCATCTTCGCAATGACTTCAATTTTATGTTATAGATTACTGATTAGTTTCTGTTAGTATATGTCCATACAGTGTTGCTTCAGTACTACCGCTTGGTCACAAGCATTTTTAAATAGAGATAGATGATGGAAGGCAAAGAAATCTGAAAGTCGCGTTTTATCCTATTTGGGACTCGTCGGCTGGATATACCTGGATCCCAGAGTTGATGTTCAATACCGTACTCGAACCTAGAACCGTTCCCCTCAACCGATATAGCGATAATACATTCAGCTGACTAGTTCCAGTTTGGACGAAGCGGGCCTCATGGATTCCCCTCATATCGATCGTTCATCTTCGTTTGGAAGCGCTTATGAACTAGTGGCAGTATCGAGGCAACCCACATAGTACGCACCTACGCCAATAAAAACTAATCAATTGCAGTCCTGGACATCAATGGGAAGATTCAAACAAGCAATACACAAAAACCTTTTTAAATCATTTACCTACTCATAAGTAGTAACAAACCTTAGAGCTAAATTGATTCCCTCCGTAAAACACATATCTGAGTTCACGAGCGCGAACAGCTTAATATTAGAATTTTTATAATTAATTTGTATAGTGAAAATATCTCGAATAATTGGAAAGCGAGAAAAACAGGAACCAAATCAGTTAGCAGAAAGTAAACATTACCATTCATTTATTTACTTTTTCTGTTTTGCTCACACTTCATAGAATGGTATTGTTAATGACTGCTTTGTGTACGATACTAGTAAGTCAAGATCATTTTAATAGTTAGAACTCAAATTCTAGCTTCTTTGATGGGGAGTTATCTGATTGAATCAAGCAAATTGACTTTCTTTGGATTCACAACGGTAAAGCAAGATCGTCGATTCGACGAAGTGAGCACGAAATCGTGAGAAGGAACCTTTTTAAGAGAATTTATTATCAATCTGTACAATCAAAAATAAACAGGAAATTTTAAGTATCACTCCCGTGTGGGAATATGAACAATGAATAAATGTGATGAAATAATAGGAAGATTATAATACTAGAATATATAATATAATATCAATAAAAGATTGTGTGTGCCAATAATAAGTCGTTGGCTTTAAGTATACACTCTACAATATAGCGTTACAATTTTTCTGCTGCATCATTCAGCTCATTCATTTTTGACATCCTTACACATGGGTAATACTTAAAATTTCATATTTATTTGCTATTGTACAACTTGATAATACATTTTTTGAAAGGAAATTACTGTTGATTACAGCTTTTTACCTTTCAGATGTTTCAATTAATTTTAGAAGAAAGATACAAAGAATGAAACGGATCACCCAAGTCAGTTTTCATCGACTCCAGAAAACCTAACTTATGTATCCAAAAGATGTTTGTTCAGCCTCTATGTTTATCTTGGTCCACAATCGGGTCACCATATACATAAACTAGATATTGTAAGTGTTATAATGCGAAATATTGCGTGGGTATTGCGATAGGACTACACGCAATTCTACCGATTGACCGAATTCAGATATCCTAGTTCGACCCCAATACTGTTCCCCAACTCCAATAAATCAGAACACAGCCGTTAAATGAGAATTGTTTATGGGGTCAGCAGCAGAACAAAAATGGTTTACAGACAAGGCATATTTATACAGTTACGATGACTATTATCAGTAACCAATGGAAAGGAAGGACACGTAAAGGTTATAATTAGGACGACTCAAAATTGACCAATAGGGAAGCGACACATGAAAGTCATAGTTAGGACACTGTAAATAATGGCCAATAGGAAATAGCATGCGAATTATGTGAAGAGTCTGAAAACATACCATTTTGCATTCGAGATAATTTTTGGGATATTCTTGTAAATATCCTAACACCTCCCCTTGGAAAAAATTAATAGCGACGCAATCGTGGGTTTACCTGACAGTTCTTTGGTTTTCTTCGTTTGCGCTTTGACCTCCTTCGAGGTAACGACGAAGAACCTGAAGAATGTTCTGCTTGGTTAGATGACTGAGTTGCCTCCGTTGTAGGTATCGGCGGAAGTTGAAAAGTATCTAGCAGTAAGTCGAGGGGAACTCGGTTAATAATTCCAACTTTTTCTTTGGCATCTCTTGGCCGTAGTTGATTATGATGCCTGGTCCAGATTTCTTGGTTTACTCTGACCTCATACATGACCTTCCCCTGTCTCTTTGCGACTTCACCCTCTATCCATCTATCATACCCATGTCTATAGTCCCGAACATACACTTTCGCACCAACTTTGTAGGGAATTCTAGTGTTCTGCATTCGAGGATTCTGCCGGGTTACTCGCCTGGGTGCCATCGCACTATGGACTGTTCGTAGCTTCCAACCAGGCTGGAGGAGTTCGATGAATCGATTTTGGAGGTCTGCAGCATGCTGTTGTGTAGTAGCAGGAGTTTGTACTTGATTACAGATAGTGCTGATAGGAAGATTGGCAAGACCAAGTTCTTCGAACCAATCTAAACCCAGAAGATTGAGAGGGGATTTGGTGATGTAGCACGTACCCTTGAAGGTTGTACCTCTGAACGAAATACAGCAATTAAGTTCACCATGAAGGCGGAGATGACCACCACATGCACTAACGGCTGTCTGCGAAGATGGTTTGATGGGAGGTTGACCCAAGGTTCGCCAAGTTTCTTTCGACAGAATAGTAATATCTGATGCAGTGTCCAACTGCAATCGAACTGGCTGACCATTGATTGAGAGGGTTAGAAATTTGCGTCGCGTGGCGGCATGGGTGTGGAAGACTGCTGCTAAACTTCCTGATGAGGGAACCGGCTTTTTAGGATAACGATGCTGCGTCTGTTCATTTCGACGGCTATTGGGTCGATGGGATTGACAAAAACCGCTTTTGTGACCAACTTTATGACAGCGATCGCACACCTGCTGTTTGAATGGACAAAATTTCACATAATGCCAGGCTCCACAGTGCCAACATGGAGAGGGGGGCTTCTTGTGAACCGGTCTGGAGTGATTAGAGAAAGAAGGAGCATTGGCTTTCGTAGGACCACAGGTTGTTGATCTCGGAGATTTGTTCTGACGTTGGACAGCGTGAACTTCGCAACCACCCTGGCCCCCAGATTGGACCAAAGTGGTGTCACGCTGCAGGTTGACAATGCGTTGATACTCGTCGGCGATTGCATTAAGTGTCAGCGTAGGGTCTTGTTCAAGGCGGTTCAGCAATCGAGTTCTGATGTCGGAGAATTTGGGTGACTGAAGACTACATATGAATACGAGGGATTTGAATTGGTCGTCGGTAAGGGATTTGAGCTTGAACCGTTCGCACTCACGGTTGACAATGCCAACATGGGTTAAGAAGTCATCGGACTCGTTCATGACCAGTTTTAAACAGCGATAACGCGTATTAAAAAGTGAATGATGGTCACCAAAAAGTTGACTGAGAGTTTGAACAGTGGCATCGAAGGAACGGTCTCGTGGGTTCTGCGGTAGAATGTAGTTGCAATACTTATCAAGCTCTGATGGACCAAGTTTTCGAAGGAGAAGACGCACCTTCCACGAATCATCTCTGTCAGCAAGGTCGACTTTAAAAAGATCTTCATAACGTCTGAACCAGGTATCAAATGTAATATTGGCATCAGGATCATAAAGAAACTCTGAAATACCACTAGTAATACCGTCGACTGATTGAGGGATTGTTGGTGTACATGAGACTCGGGAAGAGATCTGCGTCTGAGTAAGCATCTCCATCAGCTTCAGCTGTTGCTTGAACAATTCTTCTAATTTAACTGGATCCATAGCTAGTCAGCAACTTGTTTGCAAAATCTCCGTCGCCAAATTGTTATAATGCGAAATATAACGTGGGTATTGCGATAGGACTACACGCAATTCTACCGATTGACCGAATTCAGATATCCTAGTTCGACCCCAATACTGTTCCCCAACTCCAATAAATCAGAACACAGCCGTTAAATGAGAATTGTTTATGGGGTCAGCAGCAGAACAAAAATGGTTTACAGACAAGGCATATTTATACAGTTACGATGACTATTATCAGTAACCAATGGAAAGGAAGGACACGTAAAGGTTATAATTAGGACGACTCAAAATTGACCAATAGGGAAGCGACACATGAAAGTCATAGTTAGGACACTGTAAATAATGGCCAATAGGAAATAGCATGCGAATTATGTGAAGAGTCTGAAAACATACCATTTTGCATTCGAGATAATTTTTGGGATATTCTTGTAAATATCCTAACAGTAAGCCACTTACCTCCCACCCCCCAATTTCTTTAGTGTTTAGGTCCACCCATTCTCTTCCTTAATCTACATATTCATCTTTCCCAATCCACATGAATTCCTCTAGATAATTGCCTTAGTACTACCCCTCTTTTAACATATTATGTTCACACGACGTTATTATTATTATTATTATAAATAGTAGTAGTAGTAGTGGTAGTAGTAGTAGTAGTAGTAGTTGAATTTTCCTCTCCCATAAAACGCTGTTGCTGATAGTATCCGGCCACTGAATGTTAAGTATTTTGCGTAAACAACTGTTCATAAATACTTGTACCATCTTGACGATGGATGTAGTAGTTCTCCACGTTTCAGCTCCATACAGTAGAACTGACTATCTTAACGTTCGTATTGAAGATTCTCACTTTGAAGTTAGTTGACAGTTGTCTGGAGTTCCATATGTCCTTCAACTGTAGAAATGCTGCCCTTGCTTTGCCGATCCTCGCCTTCACATCTGCATCAGATCCTATTGATTTATCAATGATGCTTCTCAGGTACGTGAATGTTTCCACCTGTTGCAGAGTTTCTTCATCAAGTGTGATTGGTTTGGTTGGTGTTCTTTGTGCTGTATTTGAGAATCTTGCTTTATCCTTTGTATATGTTGAGGCCTATTGATACAGAGGCTGCTGTTACATTTGCTGTCTTCATCTGTATTTGTTCTTGTGTATGAGAGAGGAGGGCTAGGTCATCTGTGAAGTCCAACTCGTCTAATTAGTTCTGAAATGTCCATTGTATTCCGTGCTTCCCCTCACATGTCGAAGTCTTCATAATCCAGTCAATCATCAGAAGTAAGGGGAAGGGTGAGAGTAGACAGCTTTGTCTGACTCCGGTCCTTACTTGGAATGCATCTATCAGTTGTCCTCAATGCACGACTTTGCACTGTAGTCCGTCGTATGAGTTCTGGATAATGTTGACAATCTTCTGAGGAATTCGATAGTATCGAAGAAGTTTCCATAATGTTCTCCGGTCTACACTGTCAAACGCCTTCTCATATTCAATGAAGTTGAAGTTATTATCACTAATCATTTATTCTAGCTAATAAAAGTTATTTCAGATGATTTAACTAGATGAAATGATTTATACACTTTCATAAACACTTTCTAGTACTACAATATATATCTACATACAAATATGTGTATATACTTTATTCAATTAAGCAATATAACTTTCTATTAAAGTTATATAGATGTAGAACAGAAGAATTCAATCCAATTAAAATCATAATTTAACATCTCGTCCTATGGATATAACTAAATACAATATTGAATACTTTATTATTTATATACATAAAATTGTTTAAATTTTTGTCATTATGATCATTATTTTTCTATTTGGAATGTAAATTAAACTTTTTTTTTACTGATTTTTATTATATTACTGAATATTGTCGTGTTGGTTAATATGTTAAGGCCTATATATCTTAATTTAGCGCTCTGAACAAGCCAATTTACCTATCCATCTTGAATTACGTTTTGATTTTGTTAATTATTCACTTATTATTAACCCTGACTAATTTTTTTTCTTCATATAAGCGTATGTGGGTGTACACTTTTTATCTTATTCATCACAGGTCTGTCATTTATTCTTGTCTGACTATAAATATTGATTAACGCTTGATAAATGTGAGTTGGCTTACCCACCATCTCTAATGCGTGTCATTCATGCTTCGCTCGCTGATATTTGCTTATATGCTTATAGCTTTCTGGGCTGTTATTTGACAATAAAACTGTAGTTGCCGCTTCTCTTTGCCTTCTGATTTTATGCACCGTTAACATTTGTATTATAACTGTTATCGAGTTGAACGATTAGCGAGATGCACGGCACTACAATGCAACTAAGTTATCATTATTATTATTATTATAACTATAGTTTTATTGGTAAGAATAATTTCATTCTTAATTTTCGGAATAGAATTTATTTCACTTATGTTTAAAGTAAAGTATCAGTTAGAAAGTATATGTTCATGATTAATATATATTACCCAATAATAATTGGTTATAAGTAATGATACTTAAGGAATCTAACGACTCAACTTTATAAGCCTTCTGTTTACCTCCTTCACAACAGTCATTCTTATTTACCACTATCAGTTCCAGTCAATATTATGAATCAAATACTTGAACAGTCGATTGTTTGAAGAAATAAGACTAAGAGTGGGCGTAAACTTTATGATCGAAATCCAAATAGTAAGGTCTACAGATCATTCGTTGATGTTTTGACTGACAAGAATGTGTTGGCTGGTGATATAAGTTCAGTGACCGATTCATTTATAAATGACTTCCGACACTTGTTTTGCTCTTACCATCCGGCTATGAGACGGTACATTTTCTGTCTTACATTTCCTTGTATGTAAAGTTAGTACTTGATAGTTGCAATTAGTTATGTGCTAGTTACTAGGGTCGATTTGGTGAATTAATATTTAAAAGATTAGATTTCCAACAATTGAATGTCACAAAACTGACAACATCAACCTATACTTGGTTTATGAATTTGAATAACTCCAAATTACTGTTTCAAACTGTGAGTTGATGTTTTAATAGCTCAAGTCAACTGCAGTGAAAAGTGTTGCTGATTGAGATCAAATAAATTTGATCATTTTAAAATATACTGTAAAAAAACCGGTAGGTCTACAACACAAAGGTGTTTCAAAAAAGCAAGTATATGATTGTGTTTGAAAATTGTTAGCAAAACGGACGATTGTAAATAAGTGTCGATTTACCGACGTCATTTAATGTGTCAGACGTAATAGTTAACTATAAAATTTTGAATTAACTGACAGTAAGTCTTAGGAGGAATCACAGGTACTGCTTAGTTCTAGATTTCCTGAGCACTTTATTATAACTTCCGGGGCAATTTCATGAGCACGATTTATCATACTAAATTATTTGGTCGGAAAACCGAAATCTGAAACCACGCTTTTATGGCTCTCATTTTTTTAATACTATGGTTCCAGTTATACCCATACTAGGACGAAACGGCTGTCCAGTGCTTCCAGGTTTCAATCGTGGTCTAATATTGATCTATTTCAGTCAGTCAGTCCACTACAACGTAGGACCAGGCACATATATGCATCGATCTAAGTTACCGCACCTCATTAGCACAATAAGATGAAAACAAAATTCATAGAAGTTACCTCACTGGCAGTAATATATAAAAGAAAGATTGTGTATGACATAGTACAGGAAGAAAGAATTAGCTCGTAGAAATAAAGATATAAAGTAATCTTTATCTCACGGTTTAAGGGCAGATAAAGAGTGTATACACCGACGACACTGTGATTGATTCTGAGCCATGTCACCCACAGTCTCTAACCATTGGTTACGATAGTCACGTAAACCCCAACTAATTAGTCTGCATCTACCGATACGGCTCAGACTAGAAGTTAGTGACTTTATGGACTGATATCACGTTATGGTTTAACCGCCCCTAACTTTCTTCCAACCATCCCCAATACTAGTCAGCATTGCGCGTCGTGGTAATCGGTGTTCAGGCATACGTAACATGTGGCCCAACTATCTGAGTCAACGAAGATTTACAACCTCATTAACTGATTTACCATCGTCGATCGATTTATGATTACACTAAGTGATTTAGCTGTTAAAAACTAATAAAAGTGAATATCGATGATGAATAATTCTAAGATATATTTTCCATAGCCTAACTTCTATTCTTATATTAATGAATCGGTTGTTATTCTATGATTATTTGGGATCATATTTCTTTTGTTTTAGTTACTACTGTAATTATTATAATGATTACTTCTTTTTGACCGTTACAATGTCACGTTTCTCCCGCATGATTTGTTATGGCATGGTACCACAACTTAAACTGATACACATTTATACAGAGTTCTACAATTTATATATCATAGTCAATTAGTGGTTTATCTTGTTTACTACAAATATTCGCCATTGCATATCTTCTCTTAGCAACCAATATTTCTGTTGACTATAAAACTAGTTAAGAACAATGATGAATGTAATGATAAAATGTACGATAAAAGGAACTACATTTATGCTATTGACAGCATAGCAAAGTTTGTGAAACAATATCAGACCACTGAACCCTGTAAAATTTGTCCGCATTCTCTTAAAGAAGAAGAATTCATGAATTGTTTTACATCTGAAAGCGAAATGAACTGAAGAACATTTAAGATCATGGAGTACAGCTTTTCTATCGTAGTTCAAGTCTCTTCATCAATTTTTACGTAAGACCCCTTCCAACACTGATCTTCCTAAATTTTCCAATTCCATGTTAGGTATAATAACCTTAGACTATTGAGTTTAAATGCAATACCTCATTTTTGACATGGTCAAACTCCCCGATTCCACCTCAAGAAGCATTGTTTAATCTATTAATTATAATTCAAGGATGACCTTTGAGAGATACTAACGTGTTCTTGGGAAACATCAAACACGTACTACACTCGGGACAGGGTTATTGAGTAAT
This sequence comes from Schistosoma mansoni, assembly GCF_000237925.1. Classification (NCBI taxonomy): domain Eukaryota; kingdom Metazoa; phylum Platyhelminthes; class Trematoda; order Strigeidida; family Schistosomatidae; genus Schistosoma; species Schistosoma mansoni. Next base: position 62,339,579 of record NC_031495.1, on the reverse strand, counting down.
CTAGCATTATAATCTTTCTACTACATGACCATATTTACTCCTTGTTCATATGTCCTCACGGAACTAATACTTCAACAACAACAAAAATTTCAATATATATATACGATTGTAAAGCGTGGTAGTAAATCCATTGAAAAGAGATCTCTTCTCTGAACTTCGTATTTTTAGTGTTTAAACAAGGTTATTAAATAGTGTAAGGAATCGAGACTATAAGTTAGAGTTATAAATTGGGGTTAAGAATTAGAGTTTTCATCACCAACTGACATTAGTTATAATGCCAAAATGTAATTTAGCCATATGGATGAATGAATTCCACGCCAAAATCCAAGAATCTCAATCTTAGATCTGATTGGTTTGTTCATAGATTATGGTATTGCCGTACAGTCTTCAAAAACTTATTTTCATAATTGGGTATTGATTGCATCTTAACACTGAAAAACGAATCACAGCATTTGTTCACTTAAACTTACAGCTATAATGTAATTTGATCGATAAAATTCAATCAATACTAATAACTAGACAACGTTACATTGGTAACTACTTAGTGGTCAGTTCGTGTAAGATTATTTCTACAGTCAATAACGTACCATCGATATAAATGTCAATGTCTTAAATTTACCAGGATATCGGATATTTACATACTTATTAATAAAACATTCGTATATATTTGCTCATTTCAAGTTTCCATATTTGACGTAAATGATTTATCTATATTAACTTTCATCTTTCCTACCATCTTATATTTATCAGAAAAATAACATGAAAACTCCGTTTTTCGGTTAATACTCCTTATTTCAATGACATAACTAGGTATTTTCTATATTGGATGGATTATCGATATTCGATAAAGGCTACAAAAACTCATTAAGATTGTTGTGAGTGAAGTCAATTAGCGAAAAACCAATTTATTGTCTAATGCAAAATTACGGAGCGCCTTCATAAAATATGAAGACTATACATTAAATACATTATTTGCACATCTTCCTTCAGTTTTCCTTTACATACTTCGTTATTCTTCCAATCTCTCGTCATAACAATTGCTCTCATTTTTCCATTCTATTCTTTTCAACTCTATCTTCTCAATCTCTTGTTGTCAGGCATCCCACTTCTGATAGATGTTGCATACTACATATATCTGTCGACATAAGTAGTATACACCACACTCGTTCCTCTTTAAACTAAATTCACTCTTGCGGTTGTTCTGCTCGCCATTCCGCTTTCTTCTTTGCCACAGTCTGTGCCACGTCTGTCGTCGAAATGTCGAATCCACCGGCTCACTGACCTCCGTAGTAATGTCGACCTATTGGGCCATCTAAATCCAATATTCGCCCAACACCTGGGACGTCCAAAGCCTGCCCTGCATCGACAGCAAATGATACGGCTAACACCACCCCGCCAGAACACTACTTGAGGTCAGCTCCCTGCACCAGACCACCCCAACTAAGCCTTTTCTTCCTGCCCCTCAACATCGTCCGTAGAAATTGACCCTTTCCACCTCCCCTTTGGCAGAGACACCAAATGTAGTGAATGAAGACTTGATAGGGATAACCAATTTATTGTTTAATAAAAATTACTGTGTCTTCGTGAAATATAAAAACCATACATTAAAAGCATCATTTGCAAATCGTCCATCAACTTTCTCTCACAAACTTCACCGTTCCTTCATTCCTGTTGTTTTTTGATTGCTTTAGGTTTTCTTCTCTTCATTTCAACCTCCTCAATCGTCTATTCGCAGACATTCCACTTCCTATTGGTGCGACATATTACTTATATCTTTCAATATAAGTAGCATATACCACAAGAGAATGTTGTAAACAATAATTTTATTACGCTAGATTATTTATTACATATGTACTTTTTACCAAGATATCAGCTGGCAATAAATTTTTACAGACGTGAATTTATTAAGAACAATTTGTGTCAATATGAAAACGAAAAATGAATGACAGTTCAAATGAAAATGAATAACTAATTAATGTAATAAAGATGTCCCTTGTATTTTAAAGCATAGACTGAAATAAACATATCACTTATTTAATAGATAAACCATAAGGATTTTATGACATTCAAGTGTCTTTTTTCAAGAGTCGAAATGAACCGAAATATGAAGCCAAATGTTTCGGTAAATGAAATATCAGTACATGTTTTATAACTATTATATATATATCAGTACATGTTTTATAACTACTATATATATATATATATATATATATATATATATTCGGAAGCTTGGTAAAATAAACTCTTGTTCAAACCAACGATACTCAAGTTTTAAGAGCGACCAAAAATAAGGATTAGCATATAATATCGAAAACTAGTATTATTGTCTAAAAGTTTTGAAGTTCAGTTTCAAGTAACACTAACATTCTAATTCTTCACTATTTTAGAAGCAAATTAGTGTAACTGTCTAATGATAAGTAACTTCAAATTGTTTCCATGTAATTCAAATATCTTAGATGGGATTCATTAACTGATTAAGAAATGCCGTACTATTTGGATGTAAAGTTAATAATACAAATGTAGTTTTAAACGTCTGCACATTTCCTTAATTTTCTGTTATTGAATAAACAGTTAATATAATTATATTTAATAAAATATTTAGTAGTGTAATTCATGAGTATGCATTTCGTTCTGTTTCAGACTGGTGTGCCAGATATACCTGTAATCGTATTAATAATATAACTGAAGCAAACATATAACCCATCCCCTCAAGTTCAGAAACATTATCTATATTTAACTGTAGATTCATGGTTATTTATAGTTACTACTCAAAAAAGATTATTTCTTAATCATGAGGCTACTGAGTTACGATAAGCAATTTTTGCTCAATTAAATAGATATGTTATCAGTTCTAGGTATAGTCGGTGATAATCTCGATCATAAGCAGGTTTATCCAAATGACTAATCTCAGACGAAGCGAAATACATATTCTGAGTTCTACTGAGAGTATTCATTCGAAGTTTATCTAACTGATAAATGTATTCGATAACCAGTTATCTATTTAAATAGTTTATGTGAAAATGCAGATGGACCAGGTCGGTCTTAAATATAAACAGTAGAAAAATCCGGTTTCTTACATTCCATAAACATTGCGGATAAATTACTTGAATTCACCATGTACAAACCTTATATATATATATATATTCTGAAAATAATAATTGCAGAAGTCATGCCAGTTTACAGACATAATCAGCTTGGCATAAGTAGTAACGTTAAAAGTAAAGAACAAACATGTAATATAAGGTTGTTTTAAATATACTAGTTCAAAAATTGTTTAGGTAGTACATTTATGACATGTATTACAACAATGCAATGCATCGACCGGGAACCTTTAATTCTTCTTAAGTGGACATCCTGTTGATTTATGAACGGTGCATTTAAGGTTATTTCCTGTGCCATAACGAATTAATTATAATCACCTACAACTAGAGAAAGTAAAACGGAAACGGAGAGCATGTAAAAACAAAGCAATAGTTACTAAAATATGTCACTCAGGTCTACCATAATGCATTTGTCATGTGATTCAGTTATATACTATTCATGTTAGATATTATTCAAATTAGTTAGGGTTTCCAGGGACAGTGTTAACGTAAAGTAACAGCAGGTAGGTGGTTTTACATAGTGAGTTCAGCAATAGCAATGTCTAAACATTTAAAGTTCCCATAACCCGAAGTTTGTGCTGATTATGTCGTTCAGAAGGACGATGAAAGCTCCACAACCAAACCATCCAGCTCAGAGAACAAAACTCCATCAAAATCATCCACCTGAGCTATAAATCTTTTCCACCACAGTTTATTATTGTACAACACAAATCACAAAGCCACAAGAACACGAAACAAATATGAGTAGAAATGTAAATAAATAACAGAAAACTAATGAATCACCAAGTAATTTAATCAACTGCTGAGGAGTCTCACAATAGGACGAGACGGCCGCTCAGTGCTTCCAGGTTTTCTACGGTGGTCTAGCTTCAATTAACTCATGATTTCAAGTATATATAATATTAAATCTATTCAAAAGAGTATACATGTCTGATGTAATATGTGACCAAGTGTATATGCATATATCGAGACAATTATTATAGTAATAAAAAGGGTATAAACAAAATTGTAAATGACCTAATGACAATATTAAATAAGTTAATAGAAGAGTTCAATAAAATTAAACATATACAAACTCAAGTGAAAGTGATATGCTATACGATAATGGTTATTATGAAGACAATAAAAGTCTAATAAACTAAAAGATAAGAATGCTTACACTTTAAAATATTTTGACTTTGTATGTGTATCACTATGACCATAGATACGTGGTTAATTGAAATTGAGAGAATAACTGAACTGGGTGGTGTTTTTTTTGGTTAATAAAGAAATTCTGATGTCTACTTTAATATAAATTGAAAAAAATTGGTTATATTAATTCTATGATTATTAATACATATTCTTATATATATCTGTGTGAAATTGTATAATAGATATGTATTATTATATTATAGAATGTTTAATCAATCAAGTACAACGTAGATAATACTTACTTACTTACACCTGTTACCCCTCGTGGAGAAGCATAGGCCTCACACCAGCATTCTCCATCCAACCCTATCCTGGGCAATCCTTTCAACTTGTTTCCAGTTAACATTCATCCTTTTCATATCTGCATCTATTTCTCGGCATAATGTGTTCGTTGACCTTCCTCTTTTCCTCTTCCCTTCCGAATTCCAAGTTAGCGATTGCCTCGTGGTGCAGTTTAGTGATTTTCGCAAAATATGTCCTATCCACTTCCAACGCCTTTTCCTAACTTCCTCTTCAATTAGAAGCTAGTTTGTTTTCTCCCACAATAGGCTCTTGCTGATGGTATCCGACAGACGGACATTGAGTATCTTGCTTAGACAACGATTTATAAATAATTGTACCATTTTGACGGTGAATGTAGTGGCTTTCCACGTTTCAGCTCCATACAGTAGAACTGACTATCTTAACGTTCGTATTGAAGATTCTCACTTTGAAGTTAGTTGACAGTTGTCTGGAGTTCCATATGTCCTTCAACTGTAGAAATGCTGCCCTTGCTTTGCCGATCCTCGCCTTCACATCTGTATCAGATCCTATTGGTGTTACGTCCTTGAATCTGTCTACCCACTTAGTGCCGAGTATAATGTAGATTAAGACCTTGACACGATAGACTGACTGGCTTAACCTTGAGGCTAATATGCGTGAGTTCGAAATAGGGGTAGAGAGACGAAAACTATTCTGTCCCTGATTGGCTGGCAAGCACGAGAGAGAGAGAGAGAGAAGACAAAGACAGATGGAACACTAATCACTTTATTCCAACCCGATCCAGCACTCGAATTCCCAATTTAGATTAGGGTGAAAAGTTACATGAATAAATAGATGACTAAGCGGACCACAACGTACAATAATTAGAAAAATACAATCATGTCCAAAACTGGGGAATTATAGTAGAAAATAGGGTACAAAAGATTACGTCAAAATGACAATAACTTTAGAACAGAAAATGCTATGGCAATGAATTATACATCAAACGAAAGCTTATGATCTGTAGAATAGGCTAGGGGCAAAAGTAAATGTTACAGTTTTACAAGCTTTGAATTAAATGAATTAACGTCCCCGAAAATAGCTTCCGTAATTTGTTCAGGCTTCTAGTTTTGCGGATCACATCATCTTCCCCCTTGACAAAAAAAAGTTATGTCATCACTGCCATTGACTGAGTGCATAAAGGAAAAACTGGATTGCGTTGTGGTCGTGACCGATTGGGTTAACTGGAATAAACAAAAAAAAGAAAAACGGTTAGACACTAATTACAAACAGTAGCTAAGATATCATCACTGATATCTCCCCTCAGAAGTATATGCTCTTTTCTTCGGGTCCACCTGCAGTATATCGGGCCTTCTGCGTTTCCGTTGTGATCTCCTAATAGGATGTTGTTCCAGTTGTACAGTTTTCTTAGTTGCTGGACTTCCTATGTCGAAACTGTCCAGGAAGACTTCCCACATTGAGCACATTTTCTCGGTTTTCTGAGGAGTACCAGAACTTTCCAGTATGTGGTTAGCGTGACGTATCCACTTTTGGCCTTCAACCTCCACCACATACATTACATTCCCTCGTCTCCCAAGTATGCGTCCACTGGTCCATTTTGGAGGTGAGTATCGGAAATCACGGACGTATACTTTTTGATTATCTCGGAAGATTCTACTTTTCGCCCCATGATGGCGATTAAATTGAGATTCCATCTTCTGGTTTCTCCTTCCTACACCATTTTGCTTTGGTTTTATGGCATCGAGAGCAGTTTTAACTTTTCTACCAAACATAATTTCTGCTGGAGACAATTTATTCGGCGCTGATGGATTTGGGGTCGTTCTGTAGACTAATAGAAAATCATCAAGAATTTCCTTTATCTTCCCTTCCCCCCTTGCCTTCAGTAGCGCTCTTTTGAAGGTATCCACAAACCTTTCTGCTTGACCATTTGATTGTGGATGGTATGGAGGTGAACGAACATGTTTGACCCCAAACCTGTTGCAGAAGTCGGAGAAAATGGAAGAAGTAAACTGAGTGCCATTATCTGACACGAGAATATCTGGGACTCCGAAACGAGAGAATAACTGCCGTAACTCGATAATAGTCTCTTGCGACGTGATTTGCTTCATGGGTAGAATCTCTGGCCACTTTGAGTAGGCGTCGACACAAATGAGGAAATATGTACCTTGAAATGGGCCGGCAAAATCAATGTGTATACGCGACCAAGGTTCTTTCGGCGATGGCCAAGAATTGAGTTCAGCTTTCCGTGGACATTTCGAGGCTGCAGCACATTTTCTGCACGCACGCACTAAATCTTCGATGTGTTCATCAATGTTAGGCCAGTATACATAACTTCGAGCAATAGCTTTCATTCTTCCAATACCTGGATGAGCTGTGTGCAGTTGTTTCAGAACGAGTGAGCGTAGGTTACTTGGAATTACTACGCGATCAGCGAACATAATACAGTCATTTACGATGGATAAAGATTGGCGTCGTTGATAATACTGTTTTAGTTCATGAGATGTTATACGTGGGGGCCAACCACGCCGGATAAATGTAGCTAGTTGCCTTAAGATAGGATCACGGAGAGTGTGATCAGCGATTCGAGCAGCTGTCACTGGAAGAATTCGCGTTGAATTGAGCAATATGCTGCTTACATCTTCTTCCACTGATATAGAAGCAATGACAGTATCTTCATTTTCAAGCTTATGATTTCTTATTAAGCGCGATAGTGCATCAGCATGACCAAAGTCAGAGGTAGATTTGTATTTGATAGTGAAATCATAACCCAACAACATTGTAGCCCATCGTTGGAGGCGATTTGCAGTATAAACTGGTATACCTTTCTTAGATCCAAAGATCGATAATAGGGGTTTATGATCAGTAAATAAGGTAAATTTTCTACCATGCAGCATTTTGTGAAACTTCTTAACTGCAAAAACTAGTGCCAATCCTTCTTTCTCAATTTGGCTGTACTTGCGTTCTGCCGAAGTCAACGTTCTGGAGGCATGGGCTATAGCTTTCTCTGTGCCGTCTTGAAACCTGTGGGATATAACAGCTCCGACACCATAATCAGAAGCATCTGCGGCAACAACGATTTCCAGTGAGGGATCAAAATACGTAAGAAGTAGGTCCGATATTAATAGTGACTTTACTTTGTCAAAACTCTTTTGACACTCTGTGGACCAGTTCCATTTTACATTTTTGGATAATAGATGGTTCATGGGTGCTCGGAGGCGATGCAATTGTGGTAAAAAGTTACTGTAATAACTGATAAGACCAAGGAACGAGCGTAGAGTTGCGACGTTAGATGGTGGAGGCATATTTTGGATAGCTCGTACGTTTTCTGGATCTGGGCGTCGTCCATTTTTGTCGAAAACGAACCCAAGATATTTTACCGAGTCCATGAAAAATTTACACTTCTCTTCTTTTAGATAAAATCCATACTCAGATATTTTGGTCAAAACAGCATCAAGTCGATCAAATAAATCGGACTTACTGGAACCTGTAACTATAACATCATCCAGGTAGACAGCGACTCCTGGCAAATTTGCCAACATAGTGTCCATAATTTGTTGAAAAATAGCTGGTGCTGGTTTCACACCAAAAGGCAAACGTTTATATTGATAAAGACCTCTGTGAGTGTTAATCGTCAGTAGTGGTTGGGAGACTGGATCAACTGCTATTTGGAGATATGCGTCAGCAAGGTCAATCTTAGCAAAATACTTCCCTCCATTTAGTTTGATAAATAAATCTTCCTGTATGGGAAGTGGATAAGTGTGATCCTCTAAAGCATCATTTAGACCAGTGGAAAAATCAGCACATATGCGAACAGTCCCATTTGCCTTTCTCACAACTACTATGGGAGCAGCCCACGGTGAATAATTTACTGGCTGAATGACACCCAGTGTTTCCAACCTGTCAAGTTCCTGGTCAACGACTGACAGAGCAGCATAAGGTACTGGTCGTTTTGGTCTGAAGACAGGTTTTGCATTTTGCTTTAACGACAAGAAAACTTTGGTGAACTTACAACAGCCCAGTTTATTTTGGAATACATCTGCATGTTTTTGTCGAAGATGATTTACATGGGATGTGGTCGACATTTTAGAGGAATAAGATGCATGAGATTTTGAGATATTACGACAGCATACTTTGTTTGACGAATTTGATGGGGAAACATTTTGTGAACATGTTACATCGGAGTTATTTGATTCAGCATCATTATGAGAACACATCAAATCGGAGGTATTTGATTTGACATCATTATGAGAACACATTAAATCGGAGGAATTCGATTCAGAAATATTACGAGAACATGTTACATCGGAAGCATTTAGTTCATAAACATCAGGGGAACATAACACAACTGAGGCATTTGATTCAGAAATATCATGAGAATTTTGGATAGAATTAGAGCAAGGATCATGAGAACATACTTCATTTAATAAACTATTTAAGACATCAATCTTCTCAATCCAGTCCAATCCCAATAGATCTAAATCATGCCGATTTGTTAGATAACAAACATCAGTAAATTTATGTCCCTTGAACTGCACGTTGCAGGTGACTTCTCCAGTTAGCTTCACTATGTCGCCTGAAGCATTTCGAGCAACATGCTCTGTTGGTCGGATGCGTGGGCACCCTAGCTTACTCCATGTGTTTTTGGAGATCAGTGTAATGTCGGAAGCAGTGTCCAACTGAAGACGAATAGGTTTTTCATTTACTAATAAGTTCACGTACTTCCGTTTACTTTGAAATCCCACTTTAAAAGTTGCAAATGTGCTTTTGACTTGACTCTGTAGCTGTCGCTTCACATTTATGCCACGATGTTTGGACTGACGTTTATCTGAGGAGCAGTAACCTTCTTTATGACCAATGCGATGACATTGGCGGCATTTGTGGCTCTTAAATGGGCATAACTTCACAAAGTGCCATGATCCGCAAAACCAACATGGTGATGGTGGTTTACCAGAAGGTTTCTGTGTGTTCGCCGTCTTTTGTTTGGAAGGTTTGGAAGATCTGCATGCATTTATTGAAGCAAGATTGGAAGTCTTTGCATTTTGCTGTACCATCGTGGTATCATGTTTAAGATTTAACAACCGTTGACACTCGGTTGTGACCATTTGCAGGGTCATGTTAGGCTCCTGCTCAATGCGTGATAGAATTCTGGTACGTATATCCATGTCTTCCGGATTCTTTAATCCACAGATAAAAATCAGACATTTAAATTGATCTGCTGTAATTTCATTTATTCTAAAACGTTCGCATTCTTTATTTACATGTCCAGCGTATGTAAGATAATCATCAGATAAGGATTTAGATATTTGAAAACACTGATAACGGATGCTGAATAATGAGGATTGTTCACCAAAAATTTTAGATAAAATCTGAACTGTCTCATTGAATGATAAATCTCGTGGATTTTGTGGCAAAATGAAATTCACATATTTGTTATATTCAAGTGTTCCGAGTCTTCTCAAGAGTAGGCGAACTTTGGCTGCATCATCAAGATTTGAGCATTCAACACGAAATGTGTCTTCAAAGCGACGAAACCAGGAATCGAAAATAATACCAGAATCGGGATCATAATTGAATTCACAAATGGAATTTACGATGCTGTCATATTTATCTGACTGAGAATTTGATGATGAATGAAATGAGAGCTTCTGCATCAATGCATCTAAAAGCTTCATTTGGTTTGCATCATTCTGAGCTTGCTGGATTTGTAGAATAGTTTTAAGGTCGTCCAAAGAAACAGACATTTTGATTTGAATCAATCAATATTTTTTTTAAAAAAAAAATCCCCGTCGCCACTTTTGTTACGTCCTTGAATCTGTCTACCCACTTAGTGCCGAGTATAATGTAGATTAAGACCTTGACACGATAGACTGACTGGCTTAACCTTGAGGCTAATATGCGTGAGTTCGAAATAGGGGTAGAGAGACGAAAACTATTCTGTCCCTGATTGGCTGGCAAGCACGAGAGAGAGAGAGAGAGAAGACAAAGACAGATGGAACACTAATCACTTTATTCCAACCCGATCCAGCACTCGAATTCCCAATTTAGATTAGGGTGAAAAGTTACATGAATAAATAGATGACTAAGCGGACCACAACGTACAATAATTAGAAAAATACAATCATGTCCAAAACTGGGGAATTATAGTAGAAAATAGGGTACAAAAGATTACGTCAAAATGACAATAACTTTAGAACAGAAAATGCTATGGCAATGAATTATACATCAAACGAAAGCTTATGATCTGTAGAATAGGCTAGGGGCAAAAGTAAATGTTACAGTTTTACAAGCTTTGAATTAAATGAATTAACGTCCCCGAAAATAGCTTCCGTAATTTGTTCAGGCTTCTAGTTTTGCGGATCACATCAATTGGTTTATCAATGATGCTTCTCAGGTACGTGAATGTTTCCACCTGTTCCAGAGTTTCTTCATCAAGTGTGATTGGTTTGGTTGGTGTTCTTTGTGCTGTATTTGAGAATCTTGCTTTATCCTTTGTATATGTTGAGGCCTATTGATACAGAGGCTGCTGTTACATTTGCTGTCTTCATCTGTATTTGTTCTTGTGTATGAGAGAGGAGGGCTAGGTCATCTGTGAAGTCCAACTCGTCTAATTAGTTCTGAAATGTCCATTGTATTCCGTGCTTCCCCTCACATGTCGAAGTCTTCATAATCCAGTCAATCATCAGAAGTAAGGGGAAGGGTGAGAGTAGACAGCTTTGTCTGACTCCGGTCCTTACTTGGAATGCATCTATCAGTTGTCCTCAATGCACGACTTTGCACTGTAGTCCGTCGTATGAGTTCTGGATAATGTTGACAATCTTCTGAGGAATTCGATAGTATCGAAGAAGTTTCCATAATGTTCTCCGGTCTACACTGTCAAACGCCTTCTCATATTCAATGAAGTTGATGTATAGTGACGAGTTTCACTCAACTGATTGTTCCTCGATGATCTGTAGTGTCGAAATTTGTTCTGTGCACGACCTACCCTTACGGAATCCAGCCTGTCGATCTCGAAGTCCAGTGTCGTCTGCGTCTTTCATCCGGTTCAGCAACACTCTGTTGAAAACTTTTTCTGGTAATGACAACAAACTGATGCCTCTGTAATTCTCACATTCACTCAGATCTCCTTTCTTTGGTATCTTGATGAGGTATCCTTCTTTCCAGTCCGTTGGCACTTGTTCTTCCTCCCAAATCTTCTCGAACAAAAGGTGGAGCATGTTTGCATTTACTTCAATGTCTGACTTCAGTGCTTCAGCTGATATATTGTCAGGTCCTGCCGCTTTCCCGCTCTTGATTTTTCTGATAGCCGTCTTGACTTCTTCGATCGTTGGTGGAGTGACATCTATAGGAAGGTCAGTGTGTGCTGCTTCGATGTTCGGTGGATTCGATGGAGCTGGTCTATTTAGCAGTTCCTCGAAGTATTCTGCCCATCTTTTCCTCTGTTCTTGAATCTTCATGATTGCCTTCCCTTCTTTATCCTTGACTGGTCTCTCCTGTTTGCCATAGCTCCCTTCTAGTTTCTTTGTTGTATTATATAGTTGTTTCATATTCCCTTCCCTTGAAGCTTTTCCCACCGTCGTTGCTAGATCTCCCATGTATTTCTGCTTCTCGGCTTTAATGCTCATCTTCACTTCCTCGTTTGCTTCTGCGTATTCTGCTTGTGCCTTGACTTTCTCTGCTCGTGTTCGACTGTTGTTGATTGCTAGTTTCTTGTTTTTCCTTCCATGAATTTTGTCCAGGTATCCCATAGAGATCCATTCCTTATGATGATGTTTCTTGCGACCCAGAACCTCCTTAAACGTTGAAGTTAAAGCTTCTTTGATCCCTTTACAGTTGTCCTCCAAAGTAGTTTCTTGTTCTTTCAATAAATTCTGTAAAGCTTGGAGCCTGTTGTTGAGAGTTATCTTGAATTCGTTGAGCTTGTCAGTATCTCGAAGGAAGGCTGTATTGAACCTTTGTAGTGTTGTTTGTCCAGTTGTCCAGCGTTTCTTTAGCTTCAGTATCATCTTGGCCACAACCAGCCAGTGGTGATATGAAGCTATATCAGCCCCCTTTGTGGTTCTCACATCTTCCATTGTCCTTCGGAGTTTTTTGTTGATACAAATATGATATATCTTGTTATCTGTGGTGTGGTCCAGTGAGATCCATGTAGCTTTGTGTATGCGTTTGTGAGGAAATATTGTGCCACCTATAACCAATTTGTTGAATGCACATAGATTTGCGAATCTCTCCCCATCTTCATTTCTCTCTCCTAGTCCATGTTGTCCCATGATATCTTCATATCCTGTGTTGTCCACTCCGACCTCAGCATTCAGATCTTCCATCAGGATGGTGAGGTCCTTTTCTTGAGCACTTCGCTATGATTGATTGTAGCTTCTCATAGAACTGATCTTTATCGTCGTCGTTGCTATTATTGGTCGGTGGATAACATTAGATAACATTCATTGTGATCCTCTCCTTCTTTGTTTTGAAGGATGCTTTGATTATCCTGGATCCATAAGATTCCCGTCTTACAAGTGCATTTCGTGCTTCTCCGTACAGCACTAGAGCAACTCCCTGAGTGTGTGGAGTATTTTCCTCTTCGTGACCGGAGTACAGAAGCATCTCTCCCGTACCTAGCCTTTGTTGTCCAGTTTGTGTCCAATAGTTTTCGCTGATTCCGAGTACTGACAAGTTGTATCTCCTCATTTCCATTGCTATTTGGCTGGTCTTTCCTGTTTTCCACATTGTTCGGACGTTCCATGTACCTATAAAGAGTGTTGCTCTGGTTGTTAGAAGGGGCATCGGCCTGGGTCGCTAACCCCATGCCCAACCCTCCTCCTTTACTCGGGTTTGGGACTGGCGGTAACTCTAGAAGAGCTACAGGCGGAGTTGCAATGTAGATATATCTTCGGGAAAATAAAAAATGTACCAATTTTACGAATCCTAGTTAGATAATCGTAAATAACGTTGGTTAATGAAATGTATCATGAAAATAGAACAGATAGTTAGAGAAATTATTTATTTATTTCATAGTTGAAAGCGTGAGTCAGTTGAAGCTAGACCACTATGGAAAACCTGGACGGCCGTTTCGTCCCACTATGGGACTCCTCAGCAGTGCGCATCCACGATCCCTCACTCGCGAGAATCGAACCTAGGACCTACCAGTCTCGAGCCAGAGCCCTTAACCGACAGACCACTGAGCCGGCATCCAACGGTGTTAATGTCTAACTTCAACTGATCTACGATTTTGTAATTATATATATATATATTACTTACGCCTGTCACCCCTCGTGGAGGAGCATAAGCCGCTCACCAGCATTCTCCATCAAACTCTGTCCTGCACAATCCTTTCAACTCGTTCCCAGTTGCTATTAATCATTTTCATGTCTACTTCCAATTCCCGACCCAATGTGTTCCTTGGTCTTCCTCTTTTCTGTTTCCCTTCACGATTCCAAGTTAACGCTTGCCTCGTGATGTACTTTGGTGATTTCCCCGATATATGTCCTATACACCTCCATCGTCGTTTCTTCATTTCCTCTTCAGATGGAAGCTGGTTTGTCCTCTCCCATACAACGCTGTTGCTGATAGTATCCGGACAGTGAATGTTGAGTATTTCGCATAGACAACTGTTTATAAATACTTGTACATTCTTCACGATGGATCTAGTCGTTCTCCACATTTCAGCTACATACAGTAGAACTGACTGTCTTGACGTTCGTATCGAAGATTCTCACTTTGATGTTAATTGACAGTCGTTTTGAGTACCATATGTTTTTCAATTGTAGAAATGTTGTCCTTGTTTTGCTAATCCTTTCCTTTATATTTGCATCACATCCTTCTTGTTCATCTATGATGCTGACCAGTCAATTACGTGAAAGCTTCTATCTCTTTCAGGGTTTCTCCATCAAGTGTGACTGGGTTGGTTGGTGTTCTTCGTGTGGTATTTGAGGATCTCGCTTATTCTTTTGTGTATTTTGAGGCCTATTGATGCGGAGACTTATGCTCTCTCTCTCTCTCTATAAATATATATATATATATATGTCACGTGTTACATTGTTTATAACCGTTTAACTTATTTGCAAAAATAACTAAGCCTTTTTAATCTGCGTAAAATCAAAAATAATATCAAGTTTATATTGTGTAACGTAGTTACTCCAGATTGATGTGAGGTCATATATTTCTGTCAATCAGTTTATTAGAATCTATTTTTAAAAATAGCATCAATAAATAAATAATACAATTTGAAAGTATTGCTGCCATCAGTTAATACGTAATAATCAATCCACTGCACTGAATCTAGGCGTATTAAATTTAGTGAATAATAAAAAGCTAACGATATATCCCAAAAAGTGAGTAGAGAATCTATATAGAATCACAACAGGAAAATACTACTCTGAGAGAGAAGCGATTTCATACCTAATAGATTTTTACACGTAGTTTGGAGAGAATAAAATTGTTTAGCTAAATTCCTCAATTGATAATATGTTATCCCCTTCACTAAAAAAGTTTTCGATATTAAATGGTATGTGTACACAACATACACAAATTACGTTAGAACTAGCACAAATGTCTCCCGATTTGAATCATCATAACCGACATCAACATTGGGATGAAGAACAAGTACCAATAGACTGGAAAGAAGGACTTCTGACTAAGATACCAGAGAGAGGCGATCTCAGCAAGTGCGATAACTACCGGGGCATCACTCTTCTCTCAATACCAGGAAAAGTCTTCAATAGGATATTGTTAAACGGAATGAAGGACTCCGTAGACGCCCAACTTCGAGATCAACAGGCTGGATTCCGTAAGGATTGATCGTGTACTGACCAAATCGCAACCCTGTCAAAAATTGTTTTTCCTTGTGCTTAAAGTTAGTATTTGCAAGAAACAGGCGATAATCTGAGCATAGCTGCAACAGACGGTCACCATCATCTCTTCTTTTAGCCATCACACCATAAGATCTCTTCAGGTGTATTTCCCTTTCGCTTAGTTTACCTACTTGAGCATTGAAGTCACCTGCCACTATTACTACATCAGAACGCCTAGCTTTTCGGAGAAGGTCAGAAAGTTTCCTGTAGAACTCATCTTTTATATCGTCTGAGCTGCAGTCAGTGGGAGAGTAGGCAGAGACGACGAAGAGGCAACGACGAGTTTCCCTATCTTTCCGAGTTCTTACTGATCCGTTTAGTCGGACAGCGCATAGACGACTGTCTACTGGGATCCATTCTAAAAGAGCTAGTTCTGCCCTACGACTTAATGCTATACCTACTCCAGCGAGGCCACGGGAAGCATCAGGGCTTCCAGATACACGAAGCGTGTATCGAGATGGTTCTTTATTATGACATAGTGAGGTCAAATGAATGACGCTACTCGGATCTTGTATGCGCGTTTCGGAGACGCAGCACACATCGATGGTGTAAGATTCTAAAGTCCTAGCTAAGGAAGCCTGTTGTCCTATTTGGCCGAGTGATCGGACGTTAAAAGCTCCTACATGTAGTTTAGAGCGTGGTTTCAGGAGACCAGGAATAACGCTCCGCGTACTTCAATCGTTTGTCCTAGCGGTTCGAGGTGATAAAGGGATGTTACGGGTAAGAGGGCAGATATCACTTTCCGGCTGTCCACACCATGGAAGGGTATTTCTTGAGAGACCAGAAAAGGGAGTCGGATTCATGTTGATCTTAACGACCTTGGAGTGTGACTGCAGGGCCCAAGGGACAACTGCTTGAAGTCGGTCACGCGCGGCCTTTTTGTTAGAGGTTTTTGACTTGTTAGCTATGTTCTTCAAAGGGCCTTACCGCCGGAAATCCGTGAGGTAAGGTGAGGAGTAACATTTTTAGGGTCGACCTTTTCTAACCTCTTCCTTCCTTGTGAGAAGGCAGGATCGTTGCAGATGCTGGTTGTCCGAGGGAAACACCTTACTGCTATCATACCCCTCTATAGTCAGCAGTACGACTTCGCCCTCAGACCTTGAGTTGCTGCTTTTACTCTTACCGTCCCTCAATAGACCTGCCTGGCATAGTAGAACCTACAGGAACATATGTTCCAGTCAATACAGCTCTGTTGAATCATCACGATAGACAAGCCCGACCACCAAGTCAAGGTAGCAGTTACGGTCGGATATGATCATAATAAAAGGACTATTGTCCCTGATTATTCACTGGAACGATCTGTTACCAAAACTAATTATATAGGATCACATCCAGTGAATCCAACAGTCAAACTAACAGATGAGGACGAACGCAATACTATTTAGTTAGTTCATGCTACGCAATGACTACTATTTCTATGAATGGGCAAATTATTAGTGGTTACCATCAATTGTGTGACGGCAGTTATACTCCCCGAATCGTGGATGGTCTACGTAGTAGATCAATCCCAGCGGAACCAAAGGTATAATCCAAATGGCAGTGGAATAAAGCCAGGTTAAATCACACGCTAGTCGATGGACAAACTAAGTACATGAAACACTCGATTCATCAGGAATCAGAACATGTGAGCACTAACTTGGGACCAAGGTTTAGAGAAACCCCTGAGTAAAATTTACTCACCAAGGCAATGTTAGCACCGCCTGTGTACTTCAATATCTGGTGACCAATAACACCAAAATGTCTTTTGCTATACATAAAAACTAAATCCAAAAAGTGACTATTTCATGTTGACTTTAACATCATGCTGTTGTTTCCATTTTATTCTGAAATCGTCTTTCCTTACTCATTAAATTGTAGATTGATATTTCTTGTCTACTAGTGGTGAGTTGTTGCAACAAGTACAAACTAGAGCAAAAACCAATTGATTTGTTTAGGAACAAAATAATTCTAAAGCACTATCTTACAGACGACAAATGAGAATATTTGATTTTGTATACCTTCGCCTAGCGACTGACAATATTTAACATCTCAAATATAGTTATGAATTCTCGAGACAATTTCCAATGTTTCATGCCGTAATTTGAAATCAGCTCGGGAAACTGCGGCAAATATTAGCGACCAAATGTCAAGATGACTTGCGATTTTCTTATGGCCACATTGCAGCTGCGACATATTTACTAAACCTAAACGACTTGAGACTAAAAGTATTCCATCAAAGATTCAGTCAGTCAGTTACAACGTAGAACTTCGTACGTACGTACATCAGTTCGAGTTGCCATATCACATTAACACAGAGATGAAGTTGTCCATTCAAATCTCATAGTGGTAGAAGTAGTAAGAGCATAAGTATTATGTGAAAGATAAGGGTTTGAAGATATTATTGAAGGAGTATAATACGGTGAAATAGATTTGGAGAGAGAAAAAGGATAGAGACATGAGGAATTCAGAATTTGGTAGAACACAAAGAGTGGATGCACCTTCGCCATTGCAAACGATTTTGAGCCATGTCATTCAAGGTCTCTAACCATCGGTTGCTATCATCTCGCGAATCCCAACCAGGTAGTCTACACCTACCAGCATGGCTCAGTCCACTTGTCAGCGACTTCATGGATTTATGCCATGTTTTGGTCTGGCCGCCCCTAGCTTTCTTCCAACCTACTTCTACACCATAAAGCATTGCACGTCGGGGCAGTCGGTGGTTGGGCATACGTAACACATGTCCCAGACATCTCAACTGATGAAGTTTCACTACTTCATCAATCGATTTGCCATCCTTACCTAGTACCCGTTTCCTAACATCCGCATTACTTACCCGGTGGTCCCAGGATATACGAGCAATGCTTCGAAGACACCTATGATCGAACACTAGTAGCCTACGAATAGCCTCTACTCTTATCGGCCATGTTCCACTGCCATAAAGTAGGACGGAACGGACTGCTGCACAGTAAACCCGTCCTTTTGTTGCTAGACGGATATCTCGCCTATGCCATAAATGGCGCAAGTTGGCGAAAGCTAGACGAGCCTTCTGTATCCGTGCTGAGATTTCGTCACACACCAGACCACAAGGGCTGATGAGACTCCTAAGATAAGTGAAGCTGTCAACACGCTCAACTACTTCACTCCCTATCATTAGTTCAGGGCCATCAAAGATTACTATGAAGGACTCATCACATGTGCGGTAACGACTGAACTTAAGACGCTGAGTTCAAATGAAGAATCCTACGCAGAGTGGGCAACTTAAAGGATGTCACGAACCAACTAAGTTAATTGAATTTGTTGTGCAAGTAGAACTAATAAGAAACAACAATATGCAAGGTAGAAGTAAGTTAGAAAATGTTACTATGATGAGCACATGAATACAAAATCCTAACTAATTGTATTCGATGGTCATGAGGGAGCGTGCTTGTTCCTAAAAGGAGGCCTGTATGATCCTAAAACTAATTATTATGAAGTCTAAACAACAGTCACAAATCAGCTACTGTCATAATTAAACGTTCTTAAAATTTTGTGGTAACCTCCAACAGATACGTAATGTCGGAACAAAACTAGTGGTAAAACTAACCAACATACATTATGAGCCAACCAAATATTATCCAGTCTAACGTGTTGGAAAATGAGTTACACGTACATTATGAGGTTACGAACATTACATAGTTTCTTAAACTACTGTAAGTAGAACAGCATCTGATTATTTAAAACAGTTAGAATTCAATTACATGGAGCGACAATTTACAGCCCCAGCAAAAAAGTCATTAATTTAACCAATTAAACATTAATTATTGCATCTAATAACAATCTCAAAGGAATACTTTTAAAGCGACAATGAGATTTCACAAATCAAAACAAAATAAAAAAACTGGGAAGTATCAAAAATTTAGAGGATAATTAAATAAATGATAATAATCTTTATGATAAAGGAAATCTGAAAATTAAAATTAAATCAGACAACGTGATCAAACTAGGTTGACGTGGTGAATGTAATACAGTCAAGTATAACGGACAAAAGTAAGATCATCTTTATGGAAAAAGTGGGTTTATGTTATAGAAATGGGGACACATAAAGATTCTAGGCCTAATTTATTTAATGAAGTTGAATCTACGAAAGTTAAATATTTTACAGTTTTAAAATTCTGGTATTAAACGGATCTAATTATAATGGAGTCCCGAGAAGCGCCTGTTCCAATCCAACGTATAGGTATATTAAGCAACTTCTCAACTGTTTCTACAAAAACTTTGGCAGCAGTTGGTAGTTCCTCATAAACACGACAACCATGAGTAGACGTTTTCCATCCAGGAAGAGTTTCATAAACAACAACTACATGATTAAGGACAGAAGAGTCAGATGGAAAGCTGTCAAGTTCACGTCCAGTTTCTGGATCAATGTACGCTTTAGCTATTTTCACCTTTAATATGAATTATAAATGAAAAAGAGTTAAGCAAACTGTCTACGAGACAATTTAAAAATCATACGAGATTTATAGAATAAAATAAATTTCCCTTATTAAGAAATTTTCCAGATGTATGAAAAAAAGTTCTTCTATTCAAGTTTTTATGCATTTGTTCTCCAAACGTAGATTCACACACGTATCAACAGAATGATTTCTCAGTTTGATTAATACACAAAGAAAAAGATATCATCATAACAAAGGAAGCTAGTTGAAGCCCTAATAACCCAGTAGTAACGTTTTAAATTGTGAAGCTGGGTGATGCAGGTTTGAATCCCACAAAGCTCATCTGTTCCTTCAAGATTCCGCGTACGCTTTGTTGACATGTGTGTCGACTAGTACAAAACCTAGGTTCATGGCTTTCTGCCGACTACCTCCAACCACCTAATACTTATTGAAGTTTTACTCTGGTACATAACTAGGTATAAAAAATGACCATATACCAACAACTGAAAAGCTGAGATTTGATATCATTTTATCAAAAGGATTGATGAATTCCTTAACAGCTGACATAATTCCTGGGAATCTTCCAACTTTTCTTCGGAGCTACTTTTTATTCGAATGAAAAGTGCTGATTATCAACTTAACTTGGAGCTGGTAAGAAAATAGTTCGAAACTTGGAGAATTTCCTAATCTTGACGTGGATAATTTTCTTTACTGTTGTATAAATTAGTTTGACTGATTTAAAGAAGTTAAGGCTTGTTGTGACAATGTTAACGTTAATGGTTACATAAGTATGGGTAGTAGAATCCGAATAAATTTTTGGAACACCACAGGTAATTTCCATTTGAAAATAAGTTTATTTAAGATGGCATTATGTTACCGTATTCACCTGGAAACAGCTCTGATGGATGTAGGTAGTGGTGCAGTGAATCCGTTGCCTGGAGAAAGACTTCTCAACCTTGAGTATGAGGATAATATTGTCTTACTGTGCGATGATACCCAAGCCATGCAATCCGCACTTAAAAAGTTGGCTTTTAGTGTCCATAGGTATGGAATGTGCTTTGGACCTTCCAAGTGCAAAGTACTTTTACAAGACTGGCAAGACTCTGAACCTGCACTCACTCTGAGTAGTGAGCAGATAGAAGTAGTCGGGAAGTTCATACATCTAGGCAGCTGAGTAAGTGCTGGTAATGGCATGAGTGATGAGATCGACCCACGTATAGTGAAAGATAGAGCAGCTTACGCCAATCTGGGCCATCTTTGGAGTCTTCGTTATGTTAGTCTGGCCGTCAAATGTCTGATCGACAACACGTCGGTGAGACTAGCCTTGATCTATGCTTGTGAAACCCGGCCTCTCCACGTTGAGGATGTTAGACGACTCTCCATGTTTGATCACCGTTGTCGCGGAAGGACTGTCGACATACAGTGACAACACCATGTTAGTAATCCAGAGGTTCGACATCATGTGTGTTCAGGCATAGTGACTTAAATTCAATTTGTGCCAGCATCTTAAAGAACTGGCTTTATTGTTTTGGGTACGTATCACGAATATCATCCCAGCGAGCTGCATATTGTGCATCAACTATCAAAGTTGGATCAGGGTAGAAAAAGCGGATAAGTGATCACTTTGCAACAGAGTTTCGTGGTATGATAAAGCGATATAAGACTAGCGTCTGTCCGTAAATCAATAATCTCTGGTTGAGTCCCTAGAGTTGGTACAACTCAGTGGATTGAGGCATTATCTGTAGTTTTTTTAACAGTCCTCGTTAAAAATGAAAGGAACTGCTTTAACTGAAAAAATTCTCTTTAGTTGTATGGTTAGCTGAATTATCTATACTACTCTTGTTCACCTCTTTTTTATTTCTTCACTATGCTTTTGCTTTTATACCGCCCTTACATCTATTTCTTTGGAAAATCGTTTCCTTACTTATGTGGCGCATTTATGATTCTCAATTTTACTAGCATTCGGTACCGCATGAAAAAATAATTGAATAACGACAATCATAAATAGCTAATGTAAAGTTAACTACCTCTTCCAGGTCATCCAACACGTCAATCTTCGTCAAAGCCAGGGCGTTAAAGTCATTGATAATATGTGCATATCGTATAACCACTGTATCTAACCAACCGATCCGTCGCTTACGTTTAGTGGTTACGCCCCATTCACACCCTTTCTTTTGAATGAACTCACCAATCCCATCTAATAACTCAGAAGGAAATGGACCAGAGCCTACACGTGTTGTATAAGCTGATAAAGTAATGAAAAGAATAAACACTGTGAGTTCATAAAAGTGATAAGTCCTGGATATAAACAAACAAAACAGTTAAGAGTAACTTCAATACATAAAATATAAATAAGTATTTTACGTTCTCAGTCTTTTAATATATGCTATGGACCTGAAAAACCCGCCTGTATCCCTTCTAGGGTTACTTTCGGTCCCAAGCCTAGGTAAAGGTGTGGAGTGGGCATGGGGTCAGCAACCCCATCCCGTGGAAAAGTCTTGCTGAAAAACGCTAATCAGAAAAAGCAGTTTAAACCGTTTAAGTTGAAAGACCTTCATTTAGAAGAATTATGACGCCTCATGGTGAAAGCCGAGGTGCCACTATTTTCCCCCACAAACGCAAACGCAGAGCTACATAGATCTCACTGGATCACACTACAGAGAATCAGACTGATCATATTTGCATCACTGAAAATTTCGCAAGGTCATTACAAGACGTAAGGACTAGGAGAGGAGCAGAGATAGCTTCAGTGGTTTCCAAGATAATACTGAAACTAAAGAAGCATTGGACAACTGGAGAAACAACATTACAACGGCTCAATACAGTTTTCCTTCGAGGTGAAGAGTGAAAACAAATCAGATCTAAGTTAACTAAAAGTCTAAGGAACGATTGTGAGCAGTGGTTGGCAACGAAAGCAAAAGAGATGGAAAAGGCAGCGGCTGTAGGCAACACCAGACAGCTTTTCAGACTAATAGAAGAAACTCAAATTAAGAATTCAAGTGTAAGTGAGACGATCTCGGAAAAAGACGGAACCCTTATCTATAAATAAATAATATATTTGTAATATCCCAATGAGTAGAAAAATTAGATTTTCTGACGTTTCGTGACTCAGTGTAAGCCAAAATTATCAAAACTTGGTAATGATACCTAGGAACCCTTATCTGCTCTCAGCCCAGACGTTTAGAACGATGGGCGGAACACCCTAAGGAGCAGTTCAGCCACTGCACAACTACCCACTATTCCTAGAAAACCTGAATGGAACATTGAAGTAGGCCTCCCCGACCCTACCTGAAGTTCAGAAGGCTATAACTAATCTGAAATGAGAAAGAGCAGCTGGTCCAGATGGATTGGCTCCAGAGGTCTTTAAATATGGTGGTCCAATTTTAGCGACTAGGTTGATTAATATTCCGACTATAATTTGGGAGTTGAACGTAATCCCATCTGACTGGTCACAATCACTTATTGTCCCAATATATAGGAAGGGGCCAAAATCATCCTGTGATAACCATAGAGGGATTAGTCTGACTAACATAATATCTAAAATACTAGCCTCAATAATTATCGGGTGCCTAACTGAGGCTCGTGAACTGCAAACACGAGAAAATCAGGTTGGCTTCAGACCTGATCGTGGCTGCATCGACCACATATTCACTATTTGTCAGGTTTTAGAGCATATACATGCTTATTGGCGTCAGACAATGATAGTTTTTCTTGACTTGAAAGCAGCATTTGACTCTATAGACCGAGAGGCTCTATGGCAGTGTCTGTTATTGAAAGGTGTTCATCAGAAGTACATAAACCTTGTGAAGGCTCTTTAATCGAACACCATCAGTCGAGTCAGAGCTTATGGCGAACTGTCATCTGATTTTACAACCTCAAGTGGTGTCCGACAAGGCTGTCTACTATCCCCATTTTTTTAACTTTATTATAGACCTATTGCTGGAAACAACGCTCTCATCGACTGAATTTCCGGACATTGATCTACCAGTGTGGTGTGGGCTACTTATATCCACATAAATAGTATATAACGATGGTCGGGCATTGAACGTATTCCAGTAGAAGATCGATAAGGAGAGAACGGGAACGGGACGGAATTGGTATGAAAATGCATAAAAAATAATAATCAGAGACGATGGACTGATATTTGCAGAAGGAACGGTCAAGATTGAGACAATTGATTGAGTTTGCAAATTAACTGTTTACTACATGGTTCTCATATTTTACTGAGATATTCTGTAGTGTTGTGCCTAAATACATTCAATTGTCGCCACTCGTCTTCTTCTTCACTACACCAGGAGGTTCACTTATCGACTTAGATTACGCAGATGATATAGTCCTGTTTGATGAAGGCATTGATAAAATGAAGTCTTTTGGTACTACTGAGCAACAATGCCAGAATGTTTGGGATGAGTTTCTCCCCCTCTAAATGTAAATTTTTACTCGAACGCGTCGACAACTTCACTTATCTTGGAAGTCTGATCAACCCTAATGCGTTGGTGACTGATGAAAACTCTGCACGGATTCAAAAAGCTCGTTTGGCTTTTGCCAACTTACGTCACCTATGGCGAAGACGAGATATCCGTCTATCAATTAAGGGACGAGTAAACTGCGCATCAGTTCGCTCTGTTCTACTTTACGGCTGCGAAACATGGCCATTAAGAGTAGAAGATACTCGTAGGTTACTAGTATTTGACCACAGATGCCTTAGAAATATTGCTCGCATCTGCTGGGATCACCGGGTAAGTAATAGTGAGGTTAGACGCAGGGTATTAGGGAATGATGGTAAATCAGTTGATGAAGTCATGAATCTTCATCGACTGAGATGGTTGGGCCACGTGTTACGTATGCCTGAACACCGATTACCACGACGCTCTATGATGACTAGTATTGGGGATGGTTGGAAGAGAGTTAGGAGCGACCAAACCAAAACGTGATATCAGTGCTTGAAGTCACTAACTTCTAGTCTGAGCCATGTCGGTAGATGCAGACTACTTAGTTGGGGTTTACGTGACTATCGTAACCAATGGTTAGAGACTGTGGGTGACATGGATGAGAATCGATCACAGTGTCGTCGGTGTATACACTCTTTATCTGCCCTTAAACCGTGAGATTAAGGTTACCTTACACCTATATTTCTACGAGCTAATTATTTCTATCTGTATTATATCCTTATACACAACCTTTCTTTTATATATTACTGCCTTTGAAGTAACTACTATGAATTTGGTGTTCGTCTTGTTGTGATAATGAGGTGTGGTATTTTGGACCGATGCATATGTGTGCCTGGTCCTACGTTGTAGCTGACTGATTGACTTGCTTCGAGATACCTACAAACTCAACGAACTCAAGATAGCTCTCAACGACAGGTTCCAAGCCTTATAAAACCTACTCAAACAAAAGGAAACTACTATGGAGAACAAATGAAAAGGGATCAAACAAGCACTAGCTTCAACTTGCCAGGAGGTGCTGAGCCGCAACAAGCATCATCACTAGAAACTGATCCCTACAGAAATCCTGACCAACATTCAACAAACGAAGAGAAAAAAGACAACAGTTAGCAACAGTCAAACAAGAGCAGAGGAGGCCATGGTACAGACTGAATACACAGAAGCAAACAAGAGAATGAAGAGAAGCATTAAAGCCGACAAGTAGAAATACGTGGAACACTTAACAATGACAGAGGAAAAGCTACACGAGAAGGAAATATGAGCAACTACAAGATACAACTAAGAAGCTAGCCGATTACTGAAATTCAAGAACAGAGGAACCGGTAGGTAGAACACCTTGAAGAACTCTTAGGTAGACAAACCCCACGGAACCCACCGGACATTGAAGCAGCATAGGCAGCCCCCAAAAGCCCTGGTACAGCTGAGGGTGTAGTCCGCTCTCTCTCTCGAAATGCTCTCACAAAAAGAAATTGGATATGCCATTTTCAAAACGTAAAACTCTCCATTTTTAGACGCCACAATGATGTATGTGCTCTTTTGAAGAAGCAGAGTTTAGTAATCATCAGGGTACAGTTTTTAACAGCTTTTGGATTCCTACATTATTATCTCCAGTAAGTAATCTTGAGCACAAGAGTTCAAAGTGACTTCAGTGAAAGTAGTCTTATCAGCTAACTTATCCTCTTACATTAAAACGTCGCAGTTAAATACAATATTTGTTAACCAGCAGATTCAATATCCGACTGTAGATGCTAATTAGAGGTTGTGGTCTGATTTCATTAAAGTAGTTACACTATCGAGCTACATTTGCATACAGACAAACACCTTGTTAAGGACTAGTCTACAGTAGAAACAAAGCTCTTCACACAAGGTGTGGGCAGTATTACAGCGTTATCTTGCATTCAGAAGGCTCCAAGAGTATTTGTTTACGGAAGTCTCAGGTTGCTGTCAAATAGAAGACATGGCGAATAAAACGATTGCAATGAAATACATGAAATAAATATGATTTGAAAAAAAAAGAGAAAAGCAAGCAATTTTACCTTTGATAACACCATATACACGACCAACACGAGAAGGAGAAAGCCCAAGGCCAGTACATACACCTCCAACACTGCAATTCGAAGAAGTGACATGAGGATATGTCCCGAAATCAATGTCCAGCATGCAGGATTGGGCACCCTCTACCAAAATATTTGCCTGCTTACTTTTCACAAGCTTATTAATCAGTATGACCGAATCACACACCATCCCCGACAACTTCTCAGTTGCTAAAATTATATATATATATATATATATATATATATATATATATATATATATAGTGTATATAATTACATTACCTAAGCCTTCAGTACTGAGATCGTGAAGTCAATAATTTAAACATTTCCTTATAGGTCTTCCAAATTCTAATCTGTTTCTTACGGAGTTATAAAGACAAACATTAACGGATTATTACCGAATAACCTGTTTGATATCAGTGTTGAATAAAACCAAATCGTTCTCACTCTCTGGTTAGAAGAAAAGCTATCAAGTGGTACGAGGTATTCAACGATAGTGTTGCTCTTATTCCTCGTACAACAAGCTTAATTAATCGTGATGGTTTTTAATCATCTCTGGTGTATGTACAGCATTAATTTCTAAAATCAACATACAACTATGTACTGAATTTTAATGGATAGCAGACTGTATGTTATTTGTTTGAATGGCTTTGTAAAATTTTGAAAAGATTGTAGGTTGTATCTCCATGTTAAATGACTATCTGTGGGTCGGGTCAAATTAAAAATTTCCGCTGATAACATTCTAAACCCCTTCATAAACCAGGTTTTTAGATGCAGCAATTGTAGAGCATGATTTTAAAGGGCAAGTAGGTAGTATAAGACATGCACAAACATATTTAGTCATGGCTTTTCATGTTGATAAATAACGGTGGGAGTCTGCTGTAACTAAACTCAGATAATAGCTTACTTTCAGCAAGTACCAACTATGAGCATAGAGACGGATATTACAGGCTAAACAATATAAACAAATAGGCAAACCTCGTCAGTCATTTTCGGAGCGAGCCAATAGAAAACTGACGCTTATTCTGACGTATGTTTGAAATATAGCTATGGTTTCAGGTGAACACATGTTTAATTGGCTAGTATGGAGGTCAGAAAATTACGAGAAAACCTACTATCAACTTGAAGATATAAAATTAGCGACTTCTTCACGGACCCACTATCTAGAAGCCTAAGGAAACACGAATGTTTTACTATTAAAAGCCTTTGGACAATACCCAGTTGGCTGAAAAACACCAGTTACATCTGTCGGTGAACTAAAACGAAATTGCAGTTTTCAGTAAATTATTAATGGTTTAAAATTTATTGAAGGCTCCAAAACTGATAATGAACAAAACCATTTCGGATGTTGACTAACAGACTGATGCAACGGTCTTGACCAGTGAGTGGTGGTAAATGAAAGGGAAGGACAATGATGATGGGTAACAATAGGTAGTTGCTTAGAATCAGCAAAGACAATAGACGTGACTACCATGAATACTGAGAAAGTGATTGGCTTCTGACTAGGAGACCCCAAACATAAGACGAACAATGGGGACTAATTTAACTGGTCGATCACGTAACAGTCGTCTGATACTAATCAATGGTGAATCCAACCCATTTACCAGGTACAGGTTCGCGTACTCGGCGCTCAGTCACACTTGATGTGTGAGGGCCAGTGACACAAACAGTGGGCGAAGAGGGACTCAAACTCACGATTTAGTAGTTGAAAGTCGAACACATTAACCATTAAGCCAGTTTCACTAATTGTGGTCAATATATGATCTCTAACTCATAACTGCATAGGTGTGAATAGCTTTATTTCATATCTATCCTTACCTTTGATAATTAAGAAAACCAAATAGAAGTATTCTCAAGATCTTACTCGACCGCAGCTGCTAATTAGAAGTGATGTTTCGAATGTTTATTGTAACGACCTAATAGAGCTTATTCCTGTTGTATCCCGAAGAGAATTATGAATGGTAACTTCTGAGAACCATTTATGAACCAATATTATGCATATTTTTTATCGTATGATTGCTAAATGAATAAAATATTCATATTCGTGCCCCTCTTATTATGAGCTTTATTTTGACCCATAGACTATTACTGGAAGATTTACCATTCACGAATTACACCCAGTCTACTAATTACTGTTCCCCCTATTCACAACCACATTTGGCTAAATCTTGTACACATGTTACTTTCTATTTTATGGTACGATGTGGTCAGTTTGATTGGTATATAAACCCAGTATGTTTGAGAATAATGATTCATATTGCAGAGGCTGAGATTGGTGTTCTGGACTTAACTGGTTGGCTAGGCAGAAGCAGGACCGATACGTACTCTAGACTGCTCGTACGGTTTTCGTGTATCACTGTTCCAATCGATAATTCGCTGCTCTCTGATTGGCGAACTTATCACGTTCTACGTCAACAAGGCATCCACTCGGCCACAAGTTACAACAATTCCTTGGGGTTCTACCGTTTCGAAAGGCATGTTCGACAACGATAAGGTCAAAAGCAGCACCTTTAAGGTCTGAGGATGGGGTACTAGTCAACTGTGGTGTGGTTTTTCCAAAACGTAAAAAGGATCTCTAGTGATGCAGTCTCCCTGCAATGAAAAGGCTAGAAAAGACTGATCCCTAAAATAATATACTTTGCTTTGCCCTACAGACTTCCAGAGACGCTAGTAAGGTTTGATTAGTTCAGACCCGACACAAAGAAACCACTAGCAAAAAGGCACATGACAGGCTTTTACAAACTGTTCCTTTGGACTTGACGAATATGCTCTTAAATCGACAAGGTCGCTACAGCTAATCCAGTCTCACGTTTATGTCCGGCAAGGAGAAATATTGTTCCGTGAAATGGCCGGCTAGTGTTATTCACTCACACTTTTAGTACTGCTTCAGAACATTTCACATTCATGAGGATTTTCAATGCAAATCAATGAAAAAGCCAATCGAATTTAACGAGATTTTCCCAATGAACTACTGTGCTTGAAGTGATAGTCACTCGAATAATTGAACACGTTATTATCAGATTATAGAAGTAGGAATTTTAAATATGTACCAACCTCCAATGATTCTTCAACGTTAATCCCAAGCTTTGGATATCTTCTTTTAACATATTTTACGAGTTCTTTGTATTTTGCTGTGAACTGCACCCAGTCTCCCATTAGATCACATACACGCAGACCATTGCGAGTTACTTTTGAAGAATACGTCGGACCAATACCTTTTTTAGTCGTGCCAAGAGAATTCTCACCCCTTAATTCCTCCTACCAAAAGTATTAATGAGACATGATTCCATTACCTCCATGCGGTCGATCTCTTGATGGATGTCAAATACTAAGTGGCATCTGTCAGATATCCGTAAACGAGAAGATACATCCAATAACCCCTTGCACACAGCCTCATCTATCTCCTTGAAATGGCGAAAATTAAATCAAACACAGGTTTACTTGGAAAAGGGCTTGCAAATTGACAACAACACCGTTGCCAATCACAGCTAAAACATTAGGGTTCACTATACCACTCGGCAATAGATGAAAGAAATACTCTTGTCCTCCGGCAACAACGGTATGACCTAAAAATCTTTAGAAAGAACTTTGAATAACCTGCATTGTTTCCTCCTTGACACCTACAGACCACACTGCAAGATTCACTCAAAAGATCCACCAACTTCCCTTTCCCTTCATCTCCCCACTGAGCACCGAGAACGACTGATACCAATCCTTCGACGCTTTTGGTCATTGGGAATTGAAAAAATGGTTTTGAAGTCCTTCAGTGTTTCTAAGACTTAGTAGGTATACGAAAATAAACGACGATCCTCCCACAAGTTCAGCGGCAACACATAACGCGCCCCCTGAAAGATGACCTTGACTAGTCAAAGTCCCTCTCACTAAAGGCCACTCATATATGTAATATTGGACTTAATGTAGTATAGTGTAGTAAATGAAGATATGATCACTGTACACTGTGTTACCTGCAACCATGCACAGTTTAACAACGAGCAAAGATTACGCGTACACGAAAAAACAAATATTTCAAATGGTTCATAATGCTGCTGAAGATACCACTGGCATTGTAGTTTGACACTACCAGTAACACCTTCTCTAATTGAATCGCACCCACACAGTGAAATCAAAACTCAGAAGCGATGAGGTTGGAGAATATATTTTACGGATCATCAATATATCGAGAAGTGACTGATCTAAACTGGCTAGTGACCTCAGGAGACGTTGAGCACGCCGTAACAACTCGTGATCTGGTGCGGATGCATGACCGAGCGCCTTCAGCTAAGTGAGTACATTAAAACTAATGTGGTCAGCATACAATCTTGAACACTTACAGAGCTATTGATTTTGGGGATTTATTTACCGCTACACTGCGGACGGCAAAAGACTTTCGTTCAGTGGACTTCCATATTTAATCGCAGAAGATCGCCAATTCCTTCTAGTAGGAATTCAAGGTATAGTTAACCGTCAAAAAAGAAATATTAGCAAATTATAATGCAAAACTCCGAGTTCTTAAGAATATATCTTCTACTCTTGAAGGACTACCAGGAATTTTCTTCAACTACATCTGCCGACAGAAATTAAGGGTATCTACCTCTATTAAGGACCACTAAGTTTCCCTACAGTCCATCTTGCCAAATTTTTTTATACCGCTAATCTCTGATAACGGTCCCCAAGGCGTATTGTGAATGAGCTTAGGTATCTTAGTGGTTTCCCAGGGGTGTTAAGGATGTTATTATCCACTAAAAGGTCACCTCTGAAACGCACACATTATAATGAGTGAGGACCCGGTAGTTTTGGGCGATCTTCACAAAGTCTGAATTTAAGTTCTCGAAATAACTTCGTGGCTCGCCTTTGGCGTGAGGGATGAGATAATATATTTCCATACTCTACACGGTAATGAATCAGACCATCAAAGATAAGGTGGAATTTTCAAGTGTCAAACTTGCCGAAAATGGGCTTCAACGTGAAAAGTGCAAGGTTGTCTAAAAAGGCATTTTTGTCTCAGCGTAAGACCTTAGATCACAAGGTATCAAGACTCCTGGATCTTCTCGCATATGAGACACTTCAAGAGTTAGGTTACACAGTTTGAATGTGTGCTCTGAAAAATTTCGCAGACGGTTGCTTCACACTTTGAAGTGTTGATAGTAAGTCCATTGTAAGTTGCCCAACTTTGAAGTTCAGTCAGATCCTCCTGAAATGCTAGCTTATCATGACGGTTGCAATTTTCTCTCTGAGTGTTAACATCTTCAACGAAAAGTAGTTGTTCGAAAGTTACTCTATGAGGAGGATCAATTACACAAATTAAGATAAGAAAAGATGTCCCGGTAGGGAACCATAGAGTGCCCTAACAGGATATTCTGTATCCTAAGAAAAATTATAATTGGTGACGACCTTAAAATGCCGATTGTTTGGATAGGAATTTAGTCGGTCTACTTATAATGACTTAATACTTAATACATTAAGCTTATGTATGATTAATCCTATTAAAAGCCTTTGTAAAGTCAAGGTATATCACGTCCATTATACCCTTGCAGTTGAGGATTATTGTGTATCCGTCCCCCAACGTTATAAGTTTGATAAATCAGGCGTAGTCCTCCCTGAAACTGTGTTTTTGGGGTGAAAAGAAGCTTGTGCACAACATCTTGTCACACAGACACTCATTTATCATTACTCCACAACTTTCAAGAGTTGTGAAAGAAGTGCTACTACCTATCAGCTTGAAAATTCATTGCGTCGGCCTCCTTTGAAAATCGGTGTTATGTGAGCCATTTCCCAAATTAATGTAACGGTGCCTTTGCTAAGCGAACGTGTTGTCAAGATTGAAGCCGCTTTTCTCGAAGTTGCCAAGTGAACCATATCCGGGCGAAAAGAATTATCCTTATTTAGATGCTGCAGTTCCTGATACACCCCTGTTATGTTACAAGTCAAGTTCTCATGGGTTCAGATTGTGTGCGACGTTTGGAATGTTTCGAAATACCATTCAGTCAGGAGATCTGTGGCATATCCTTCGTCCCAAACGTGTAAATGTTGGTACATGGATTTTCATAAGGTTCTCAATCAACCTCCTCCTGTCCGGTTTTGTAATCTTTAGTAGATATATAAGGGCGCAATTATACATTATTGATTAATAAGGTATAACGTAACAAAATAAATCAGCCGGTTTATACGAGATCCACAAAAAGATAATGACAGAGAAAGAGACCCATTGTTTCTTTGAGGAAAGAAATCAAGTCAGCGAAAAGAATCGTCTTTTTGACTGTTCGCTTAAATTATATCGTAGACAACGGGTATTGAACATATTGAATGGATAATAAATAAATAAGGCGAAACACAGTGAACTTGTAGAATTATGGTCTAGATCATTTTTAGCACTACTATAATAATAGACATAATCCTAAAATTGTGGACTTGCTATGATGTGAAAACCTAATATGTATGCTCATACGTGGAAGCCACATCATTGTCTATTCTGACTCATCGTACCGTGACAACAGTATGATGCTAAGCACTCCTTAAGAACACATTTAGGCTGGGTAGAGGGTAACATATTTAGTACAAGATTCTATAGGGTTTGCATAGAGTGACCACGTCTGTATGGCCGAGCCATGCCATCTAGAATGAATGTCCCCGTGCTCACCATTATCGACCTCCACCAACCGTGGTGAATGTCAAGCTTCTCAGTAATTGTGTGGCTGTAAGTCAAAATCACTACAAGCTGATTGAAAAAAGAAAATAGCTCACGATGGCGTCATTCTAACAATGCCTTTGTAGCCAGCTACCAAGCACATTTGGCTAACCAACGGGCCCCTATTATCGTAACATATCACAGTACGTAATTATGGATATTAGTGATTAGGAACACACATAGTCTACTAGGTTTTTATTACTGCAAATACTAATATATCTACAGAACTTCTTAGATCGGAGTCTCATGGCCGCATCCATGACAAAAAAAACTATTTTACAGGAGTCCTAGAAGTCGCCAGAATATTTGCCGCTTCAAAGGCTGCCTCGTTAACCGATTTTAAGAAAGATCATGATTACCCGCATTTCTTGTGGCGATTCGGTGAGTACAAGTCGTTAAAGTGAGCTTTTTCCAAGAGTCTATTGACTGACAACTCTTGTCAAGGTGGAAAACACTTTGCTATCTAGACTCATAAAGAATTATATTTCGTTCAGATCAGAAACAGTAAACATAAGAAGTTGGATCAATGCAGTGATCGTAACGGTTCCTGCACATGCATAGCTCATGATTCACATCAGTGAACTTGCAGTTGATTGCGCGCTAAGTGGATTGATGAACAGAATTCGGTGATTATCGAATGACTGTAGCAGCTAAAACCGCGTGGTTAAGAGTCAACTAATAACACGTTGTCAGGATGATAACGATATAACTAAAAGTTAAGGTGCCAGAATGGCCTCATCTAGACTCTTCCCAGACTTTTCCACTATGTTTAACTGGACGCTGTAAGCCAGTAGTATCCGTACGGTTAGAAAGTAGATGGTGGTGGAATATGATGCATGTGTTTCGGATTATTTAGGACTCACCAGTTTGATGTACCTGGATCTCAGAGCTGGTGTTCTTTCAAGTACTCGAACACAATGCCCTTATCTCAAATCTCCCAAGGCATTACCTGGTAGGTCGAAATGGACAACCTGGATTCCAAAGATAGGCATTATACAACCTTAATGAAATAGTTAAGAACATTTAGAAATACTGAAACAATCCACTCAAGCAATAACTTATAGACTATAGTCGTTGATATTAATGAGAGGCACAAACAGCAACAAAATTATAATGTCCCCGAACTAAAAAGGCCAGCTGAAAAATAAAATGTTTATACTGCCATTTAAATTGCGGAGTTATGGGCATCTTTAGTATCAAAGCCGTGAAACAAGAAATCCCACCCGCTGTTTTCGCCTCAGGCTCATGATGGATCAACACAGAGATTCCGCCATTCCAACTTTGGATACAACTTCAAAATGATAAGAAGAAATTATCTGAATGGTTTCAAACTTGGCATTTGTGGATAAATATTTTCAAGTGTATCGTGATGAATATTGGTTATCAAGGTACAGATACATGCATGACGAGTAACATTAAGCTATCTGTTGTCCAGACACAATGACTTAAGAGTCATCGCTAGCCAAGACCTAAAAACTACCACACACTACCGTGCAATAGCCGCCAGAGGTTTTAGAACCCTATGGTCAACACGTAGGTCCTTCAGTAATGTCGACGCTGAAACTTTTTCGATTTTGTATACAGTATTCGTGCGTCTTAAACTTGAGTACTGCATACAAGCGGCTAGCACCTGCTTAGAAAAACAGTGAGTTTCTAGAAAATGTTCAGAGAACAGCAACCAAGCTGATTCCCAGAATAGTGTAGCTTCCGTATGATGCTTGAGTGGCTAAACTAAACCTATTTCTGTTGTCATATCGAAGAACTAGATGTGACTGGATTACAGTTTTCAAACTACTTAGTGGTAAATTAGCGTCTGATATACCCCCATTTTTCCTGTCTTCCAAAACAGAGAATTCTTGAGGACAATCCAAAAATGTTCACAAGCCCAAAAACAAATTACTTGTGAGCTGACTATCGACTTTCCCATCGAATTATCAAGGAATGGGATTCATTACCTCAACACGTGGTTGAAGCTCCATCTGTCGAATCCTTCAAAGGGAAGTTGGATCAACCGAGAGACCATCATTTTCAGAACTAACACAGGCCATCTAGTCTCCGGTCCTTTCCAAACCGAAACTGAAACGTAACAACTGAATTGTCCGCGATATCAAAGATAGCGGGCATATGACTTCTCTTCAGTTGTGTACGCCACGATGATGGGATGGAGGCATTTATAGCTAAAATTGCCGTTTACAACTGGACAGATGTTAAAAGTTTATTCTCTTCTACGTTTCTGAACCTTAAGGTCTTATTGAAGACCACCAATGGCTTCGTTCTAATTTCTACAATATTCTTAATAATATCTGTGACAGCCTATTCCTTCCAAAAAGCTTGGTCCAGAGAGCTAAAATGTCGAAAAACCACCCTTAAAACTGTGGACTATCTCAAGCATGGAACCTCAGACATCGAGCGTCTACGTCGAATATATAAGTCGTGTAGTTTCACAGCGTCCGGGTTGTGCAACATTTGGTTGCAGAAAATTAATGACTGTATCAACAACTCTTTAGTAGGTTGTTAAGTGTCTACAATTCTATTATTCAGAGGGAAACGTCTATTCACTTTACTCCTGTTTCGGAATACACACTGTCTGATGTAAAGATTTCGGATTTCGAATTACGTAACGAAGATTTACCTGGCTGGGTGGTGGGTATTAATTATTTTCGTATATTGCCTAGGCTTTATATTTTACTGTTTCTATACCAATGTTGTGTTTGCATGGGGATGTAGTCACAATTCAAACCGAATCACCACAGAAAGTGACACTATCACTAAAGAACTACCATATGAAGGTTTGTTAATTAGATTATCTATTCAATTTCAGATGTGCTGTATGTTAAAAGTTGATGATTTAGTCCTGTTGGAACTGAAAATGCACTCTGAATCTATACCACAGTTCGATTTACTGATGGATCCAGTAATACCCTTATCCGTAGGTTTTATCTCATCATAATTCGGATCTTTTATAGCCATCAAAATTCAAACAACTACTTATCGACATAATTTCAGAATTAATTGTGTCTTGGTCTCCGGGTGGTTCCATACACCATAGCAAAGACCCTTCGGTGGCTTCAATACAAACGGACGGCCATTCACCTGGTCAGGTTAGTGCATATCTAAAAACGTTCATTTTACGCTATACTTAACTCGGAATGATATAAATTGTTAGTAAACTGCAAAGAACATATAACATCTGATGATTTCATGAATTGGTTTAACCAAACGCGACTCAATTCAATCTGCTTTTTGAGTTGGGATACTCCTCACTTTAACCGTAAATATTAAAAGGATGTGATTAAAATTCTGACACAAACCACCTCTACTCAGGACTCACGTCCACCTATACACTTGTCGCCTCAACTAAAAATACTTAAGGTGTTAAAATACAAGGACTTAGTCGTTTACAGTACTTTTGTTTTACCATGTTTTGGTGGTTGAGTATAAATTTCGAGCCCCCTTTCTGATTAATATGGTCCTTAATGTTAAAACCCACTCCATCTATCTACTAGAAGATAAGCACACTACATAAAACTCCTTTCTGGTACACTCCATGGCTATGAACACTGACACTAAAAACAGAAAACAGACCTCTAACACAGATCTTTTATCATTCGTATATTCCAAGCATTGCTGGCTTATAAAACAAACAAAATGAACGTAACTCAACGACTAAGTTTGATCTCGTGTATTATGTCTTGAACCGTGTACTGCGAGAGGGTTAGAAAAGCACTACCGAAACGTGAATCATATGTCTAAAGTTAGGTATCCAAGTGCATGAGCGTTGGCTCTTCATTTAAAGCTCGTTCTACGTGATTTTGTTAAGAAAAGCAAATAATATTGTTGAATTACTTCAAAACTTCTTAAAAACTTTACTTACCAGTATTTTCCCCTTGAATCATCTATGCCTAGTCTTTTCTGTTACCATATACTGTTACTGCCTTGCTACTCTGGGATTTGCCCTAATGATATCATCTTGGTGTGCTAAATTGTGGCATTTCAAACCGTTCCATATGTCTGGTTCGTCATTGCTTATAACTGACTGAATTTTACTCAGTCGTTAAAACGATTGACTTTCAGTGGCCAGTTCACGGGTTCGAACTATAGTTTTAACATCCAGGTAGTCTCACTAACTTACTTAACAATGTGGCTCAAAGGCGAGCACACGAAACCGTAGTTGGTAAATGGATAACAGTATTAGTATTCATTCTTAACCGTCACTCGGTATTCATTTTTGTGTTA
Source organism: Schistosoma mansoni (assembly GCF_000237925.1). Taxonomy (NCBI): domain Eukaryota; kingdom Metazoa; phylum Platyhelminthes; class Trematoda; order Strigeidida; family Schistosomatidae; genus Schistosoma; species Schistosoma mansoni. Next base: position 62,302,365 of record NC_031495.1, on the reverse strand, counting down.
TCTGTGGGCATATTTGGTTAGTGTTCCGTATTCTAATTTTAACGGCTTAAGTTGTTTACTGTCATTTGTTTTCAGAAGTGATTACTTGGTACGTGTTAATACTCTCATCTCAAATCTTCGTAGTCTGTAAAACTGACTTTTTCTGCAAATGGTTTTAGTTTTTATTTGAGATTCATATTAATGTTTATTGTCAATCAGGAATCTAATGGATTATATGTCCAGAAAGTGGATTACTCAGTAAATATTAACCGTAAGCCTAACTGGTAAAGATTCTGAATAAAGGCAAGTGGTTAATAAATAGATCTCTTTACAATGTCTTCATTCTTAAAAGTTGTCACCAAGCGTTTTTGAGGGTAAATCAATTAAATCGTCTTGTCCTTTATCTTTTGATGGTTATATTTCATTGAAGGAACACTGAATATGCAATCAATTGAGAGGCTTTTCAGGGATTCTGAATCCCCAAATTCGATGTTTAGAAAGGAAGCAATCTACATATTGATCTAAAACAAGCGTCGTTCATTGACTTTCGGTTCATTTTCAGTCGTAATTATTCTTTCAATCTGAAGTTAGTTTACCCGATTCTCAATGTATCTTTCACCATACCTATTAATTCAATGATTTTGCATCCAAGTGATAATTACTCAGTTTGGTAAATCTTGTGATTAATAATCGTTGAATTTAATGGATTTATAACTGAATTAACTTTAATGTAAATTAATTCTTGGCTCGTTACCAAATATGCCTTCATAATTCTCTCCTTTACCTGGATGCGGATTATTAATGTTGAAGTATTGCAGTGTTCGTCATCCTATCTGTCTGTTACATATCCTATATCATATTGGAAAAATTCCCCAATCGTTTGTCATTCAAAAATACCTTACCGTTCCATTGAGAATTATAACAAGGCTTTATGAAAGCCGGATAACGATTGCTTCCTGGATAGTGACTACAATAATGCATTGAATTGTCATAAAACTTTTAGTAGTTTGCCGTATTAAGGTGTTTGGCCTTTAAAACACTTCACCGATAATGATACGAAGGTAAAGCTCATAATGCCTTTTTTAAACAAAATCCTTATCAGTAGAATTGAAGTATATATATATATATATATATATATATATATATATATATAAAGTTGATTATTCTCTGTTGGTTTGTCTGGTCATTAACCCCTTTAATGAAAGAACATACTACCTGTATTTTTCATTTATGTCAAGAATGTCTTACTGCAAAGAGAACCCAAAGATACAGACTCCTCAGATTCACTTCACAACTGGACTGACATCAATGTCAAAACGCAGTTATGTGAATCCGATTTCAAGGATTTAAACCGGTCTCAATCTGAAGGACATGCTGAGGCAAAAACTGCGATGCCAGGAGAACAGAGTTCTCAGTCATTAGTTCAGAAAGACAAGTCGTTTACTCCAGTTGTTCTCGCACATAACGCTCGTCTGCGCCAGTCTTTAGTAGCTCGCCATGCTCCACGGCCATTTGTATGTAAAGTGGTCAGGTCAGCATCTTGCTATGGGGAAGAGGGAACACCTAGTTTGCTTCAAGAGCGAGACTTAGGAAGTTTTGAGTCAGAAGATGTTGCTGGTGCAAACAGCCAGGATTTAGGATGCAGTAAAATCGAGTCTGCGGTTCAAGTACGAATGGAAACTATCTCTGCTCCATCTAATAAATCAGAGGCGATCAGTACAGAATTGGCGAAAAGAAAAGAAACTGAAACATCAGTTACTGAAAGTTCTGATCATAAAGACTTGTTACAGGAGTTCAGTCACACAGGGCCAGTGCGTAAACCAAATACTAAAGTAGATGTGTCACCGTTGAGGGAACGCATGGCAAACAATTTCGCATCCAAAAAGCTTCTGGTTAAAGTAGTTAAGGCAGAAAAATTGTCAGTTAAAGGTAAGTTGTTCCGATAATCTTTTATATTGAGTGAAGCACAAGTGTACAACACTGATTATTTTTGCTCACAAAATGTAGAGCGTTTTAGTTTCTGTATTATTAGTCACTTTTAAAAGTTTTACGGATAGAAAGTTTTGGGAAAACATATAAATTATCCCTATTTTCTGCGAATTTATTCGGATTGTATTTGCACAATAACATAAATCTGTACATGGTGGATGAACTGCTTTCACACAATCTAAGTCGCAGATTCTCTAGTGAGATCCTCAGCCATTTCTGATTTTGTATCTTGATGTCCTGGTTGTTATTTATACAGTCTGTGTTGGTACTGAATGTGAAATGAGATGCGTGAGATCGTTTATCTAGATAGTTACATTTATTTTGGTTGGTCCTCTGCACAAATTTAAACAAAGCAGGAATAACAGCGTTAGCAGAAAATGATAGCTTCATTATACTCAGTTCTTTCTTTTTCAGCAACATGCAAACTAATAAGTTTAGTTCGGGAGACCGAAAATTTACATAGATTGTCAGATTTTCAGAAAGCTATATTGTTTCGAAAGCAAACCTTAACATAGACATCGAGAACTCTGCATATTGAGTAAACATAACAATGGAAGGACGTAATTAGTAAGTAAAATATCATTCCCCTCACTCATCACTCAGTGCATTCCTTTTATTTACTGATATGCATTAATTTATAAATATTACTATCAAACAGCTTTAACACAAAAAATACGACAGATTTAGTGCGATTTCGATCTATGGCAGAAAAACCGGTTATTCAAGTGTGAATTGATACAGTTGCATTGATTTCTGATATGGAGAATGTCTGTAGCTCACGATAAGAATGTTCTAATATTTGTTTTAATTATCCTAATAACTGGCTATCTAAAATAAAGTGATATTTATTGTAATTGTTATTATAATGGATATCTATTTCGATTCATCAATATCATTATAAGATTTTAGCTTTGCTCGAGCTAAATTTTACCACCTAGACAAGTGTTTTCATCTGACTAAACGACTTAAAGAAGGAATCATTGTGTCCATTTTTATTTTCGAACCACAAATATGATACTTATATTTGCTCCAAGCCAGCAGTTATTTAAATATCTGGCACATTATTTATAACGGTATAACCATGCTTTTCCACACTGACTTTATTCATAAATCCATACCACATATTTTTTTATCAAAAGTAAAGAAAGTGGGTCTTTCTTTTTTAATGATGATATTCAGGCATTTCGGGTGCTTACTGCGTCGTAGAATTGGATGAACCTTATCAAAGACATTCAACTCATTGTTCCATGTCTGGTCAGTTATTTTGGGATCAACACTTGTTATTGTGAGTCAAAGAATTTTTTTAAGTGCTGTAGAAAAGGCGTTTCAGTTTTTCATGCTTATTGTAATCTAGCTTTTTGCTTGACAGCCACAATCACTTTTTATCCGACCATGAGATTGTTTACACAGTCCCAGCTTGCATCTACCTTACGCTTAGTGAGGGTTTACTGTACATTAGTTCTCTGTCCTACTTTATGTCTTCAAGACGTGACTTTTAGAAGGAGGTTATTCGTGGATTACTGCTATTTGACCATAAATGCATACGGAACATAGCTGTTCTATATTGAGGCTACCGAGTAAATAAAGCTGAGATTAAACCGTGGTTACTAAATAAGTGTTCGGGTGATCCAGAAAACTCTCAAAGGACACGAAAGGCTCAAGAAACATTTTATCCAATCAGCGCTCACTAGAAGTTTTACCAGAAACATCATGAAAGTAAAAATTCACATGTAGAGTTTCCGATTGTCTGATTACTATACTGCTACTATGTTTAGTAGCATTCCAGAATTTTCGGGAAAACCCAAGGACTCCTAAAATACTATAAAAACCCTGTATTTTCTGTACATGAAAGAACCTTTAGAGTAAAGTGCTTCTCGCGTATTTTGCGCCTTTTCTCTCGTGTTCAAGTTGCTGTGTAGTTTTAGCTTGGGGGTTATGAGAATAGCTTAGGAACTGAGTATAGCGTTCAATTAGCAAGACTTATCAATAAGGACGGTAGATCGATTGATGAAGCATTGACTTGTGGTCGAATAAGGTGGTTGGGACATGCATTACGTATGCCCAACCAACCCCTACCTCGATGGGCGATTTTTTCTGGTGTAGGGGTTTATTTTATTCATTTAAACACATAAATATTGGTACAAGGAAGCACCAGATATATATGCGCCACACAAATCCGCTTTGATTTGTATGAGGGCCGTGATACTGCCCAGGTGCTCATACTGAAGCAGGTGGTTTTCCTAGGGGACCACAACCGGAGCCTTTGACCTAAAGGTTTGATCCACAAAGCAGCGAAGCATCGTAAGGAGATGCAATCCCATGGTAACCAGTGACCAGCGATTGATTCAAACGCCATTTGTTCCCTCAGGATACTGGATCTGATGTGCACCATTGGTTTGGAATGAGGGTTTTCCAATTTCCCTAGGTGAATTTTCCGTGTCCACCAACCCAGTTAAAGCGCCGGACATTCGCTTTTCTTCCTCTTAATTTCGTAAACAACAGTAATGCCACGAGGAGGTAATGAGTAGGACTTCTCTGACAGAGGCTATATATTCGCGTGGCCATGTGAGAGCATTTTGAGAGAGAGAGATAGCGGACTCTCTCCACTCTCGGCCGTACCAGGGCATTTGGGGGCGATGTAGGAATAATTTGGAAGAAACCTAGAGGGGACCAAAGCAAAGGGTATCACCAACCCGTCAAGTCAGCGGCTGCTGAATTGAACCATACGAGTAAATGCAGACGACCTAGTTGAGGTCCTCACGATTATCGTAACAAGTTGTCTTAGAAGCTGGGTGACATGGCTCAGAATTTGTCTCAATGGTATAAATGCATTCATCCTTTGTCTTCCCTTAGTTTCTCAGCCTTAAAAATTAGCTTACACTTTTCATTATGCTAATTCAATCTCAAATCGTACTGTCGATGTTTGGTCCTTTCTACTACTACTGGTACTGTTGTTACTTCTACTACTGGAATTCGTCCTGACAATCCCACCTCATTGCTAATGTGGTGTTTTATTATTTGAACACGAACATTGGTACACTTACGCCTCTCACCCCTCGTGGAGGAGCATAGGCCGCCTACCAGCATTCTCCATCGGACTCTGTCCTGAGCAATCCTTTCCACTTGTTTCCAGTTGCTATTCATCTTTTTGATGTCTCTTTCCAATTCCCGACGCAATGTGTTCTTTGGTCTACCTCGTTTCTGTTTCCCTTCACGATTCCAAGTTAAGGCTTGTCTCGTGATGTAGTTTGGTGATTCCCGCAATATATGTCCCATCCATCTCCATTGTTATTTCCTAATTTCCTCTTCAGATGGAAGCTTGTTTGTTCTCTCCCACAGAAGCCAGTCCCGTTCTGCTTTCTTCCATACCACGACGCATGTCATACATTTATTACCCCTCTGCTTTCTCCAACTGGTCTCAGCGTCTGCAAGTAACTCATAACGAAGAATTCACTGAAATGAAATTTGTCAGACATATCAAAGCCGTTGGAGTCGACGTTTCAAGATGGTGACACCGATGGAACTATCGTCGCTGTGTCCGAATACATGATGTCGAACCTCTGGATTACTAACATGGTGTTGTCACTGTATGTCGACAGTCCTTCCGCGACAACGGTGATCAAACATGAAGAGTCGTCTAACATCCTCAACGTGGAGAGGCCGGGTTTCACAAGCATAGATCAAGGCTAGTCTCACCGACGTGTTGTCGATCAGACATTTGACGGCCAGACTAACATAGCCCCCAAATGCCCTGGTACGGCCGAGAGTGGGGAGAGTCTGCTCTCCCTCTCGAAATGCTCTCACATGGCCACGCGTATATAGCCCCTGCCAGGGAAGTCCTACTCACTGCCTTCTCGTGGCGGGGGTGTTGTTTACGAAAGTGAGGGGACGAGAAGCGAATGTCCGGCGCTATAACCGGGTTGGTGGATATGAAGGTTCCACCTAGGGGAGTTGGAAAACCCTCATTCCAAACCAATGGTGCACATGGGCTCCCGTATCCTGAAGGAACAAATGGCGTATGAACCAGTTATTGGTTACCGGCTACCATGGGACTGCATCTCCTCACGATGCTCCACTGTCTTGTGGGTTAGACCTCTAGGTCAAAGGCTCGGGGTGTACCCCCTAAGAAAACCACCTGCTTCGGTTTGGGCACCCGGGCAGTATCACAGCCCTCTCGCAAATAAATGAAATGAAACATTCAACTGACAATTATATTCTCGCTCATACTAGAAACAAAACAATTTGCATTATTACTATTATTATTATTATTATTATTATTATTATTATTATTATTATTATTATTTACCATATCGCTAATTCACTCCCTTTTATCCCCAATTTGTGTAACCTTACTTTTCAACTTATGCAGCAGCTCGCTCTTGGTAGAAACTCTGTTCCATCTAAACGATCTCTAGTCTCTGTTTGGTCGAAAGTGAATGCTTCCACCGATTATGAATACTGAAGCAGTCTTTCTGAAACCACGTACGCCGTTCAAGCTGGCTTCCTTCAACGTTCGCACACTAATGCAGATCGGACAACAGATGGGGCTGGCTATGTCTTTAGAAAGTCTTAATATTGATGTTTGCTGTCTATCCGAGACCCGTATTCAAGACTCTAGTGAAGTACTACAAATCCGCTCTCCATCTGTCGCCTCGAAAAGCCTGTTTCACGTGCGCTTATCCGGGGACCCTGCGGCATCCTCGTCTGGTCTTGCTGGCGTTGGTGTCGCACTAAGCGCTAGAGCTGAGGCAGCACTAATCGATTGGATCCCCCTTAACAGTCAGTTATGTGCTGTTAGATTAGAAAGTTCCATCAAAGTGAGAAGAAATCGGCGTGAGAAACGGTGTCTTTTCGTCATCTCCACATATGCCCCGACAGATTGCAGCCCGGATGCAATCAAGGATGAGTTTTACCATCAGTTAACTGTTCTTCTTCGGAAAGCGCGTTCGACAGATATTGTAGTACTAGCCGGAGACTTGAATGCACAGGTCGGGCGTCTAGGCACAGAAGAGAGTCGTTTAGGTGGCCGATGGGGACTTGTTGGTCGCAGGACAGATAACGGGGACCGTTTGCTGCAACTGTGCACAGACCACAACCTGTTTCTGGCCAGCACTAACTTCCGGCACAGTCATCGCCGGTGTGCCACCTGGCGTCCTCCCTCTGCATCCCAAGCCTGGACTCAGATTGATCACATCGCGATCAGCTACCGCTGGCGTGGTTGTGTACAAGACTGCCGCTCCTTTTGGAGTACCTATCTGGAGTCTGATCATGCCCTGGTCTGCGCCAATCTCACCTTACTTTTCAGTGGCCGAAGGATTGACCGACATCAACGGATCGATGTTAGTAAACTGGCTGCAACTTCTGTTGCAAGTAAGTATCGAGCGGAGCTAGCTTCTAGGCTAGCTACCATACCACTGAAAAGTATAGATGAGCATTGGTTGCATCTTCACGACGCCATGAAAATAGCGAGTAAAGCCGCTTGCGGCTTCGCGAAACGTCCCGCTTACAAGCACTGGGTTTCTTCTGGCTCCTTACAACTGATGGAAGCCCGTCGGTCTACTCCGGGTGACCGTGAGTATGACCACAAACGAAGGCTGTTACGTAATGAAATCGGGCAAAGCTTGCGTAAGGACCGAGAAGCCTGGTGGTCGGAGCGTGCTAATGAGATGGAAGCAGCAGCTGCATCTGGTAACTGCCGGAAGCTCTTCCAACTCATCCGAGCCACTGGCAGCAAGAAGTCTGGTGTGAATGAAACAATCTACGAGGATGATGGGATGCCGATCACTAACATCTCTCGACGTCTTGGATGATGGGCGGAATTTTTCGAAGGGCAGTTCAAGTGGCCTGCTGCTCCGGCAACATCAACCAGCTTGTCCTGCCCCTCATGGCCGGTGACGACTGATCCACCAAACGAGGCGGAAGTCCGCAAGGAACTCCAACTCTTGAAACGCCACAAATCACCGGACCCAGATGACTTACCTCCAGCTCTTTTTAAAGATGGTGGTGACTTTCTGACTGAGGAATTGACTGTGTTGTTTGCAAAGGTTTGGGAGCAAGAAAGTGTTCCAACATCATGGAATGAGTCAATAGTCGTCCCTATCTTTAAAAAGGGTTCACGTTGTTCCTGTAATAACTATCGGGGGATAAGTCTACTTCCGATTGCGTCCAAACTATTGGCTTCTATCATTCTTCGTAAGTTGTTTAAAACCCGAGAACGATTGACTCGCGAGGAGCAGGCTGGTTTTCGTTCTGGTCGAGGATGCATTGATCACATCTTCACCCTCCTCCAAATGTTAGAACACCGTCATGCTTATCGCAGGCCGACAATCGTAGTGTTTCTTGATATCAGGACTGCCTTCGATTCGTTGAACAGGACTGTTCTCTGGGATTGTCTATTGAAGAAGGGTGTGCCTGAGAAGTTCATTAACATCTTAAAGGCCCTGTATACGAACACCTGAGGCAGAGTGAGGGCATACAACCACCTTTCTCCCTTGTTCCATTCGAGCAGTGGGGTTAGGCGGGGTTGCCCAATCTCACCATTCCTCTTCAACTTTGCCATCGATGACATTCTGGAAACAGCTCTGATGGATGTAAGTAATGGCGGTATGGATCTGCTGCCTGGAGAACGACTTCTCGACCTTGAGTATGCGGATGATATTGTCTTACTGTGCAATAATGCCCAAGGCATACAATCCGCACTTAATCAGTTGGCAATCAGTGTCCGCAGGTACGGCATGTGCTTTGCACTCTCCAAGTGCAAGGTACTCCTACAAGACTGACAGGATTCTCATCCTGTACTCACCCTAGATGGTGAGCAGATTGAAGTAGTTGAGAAGTTCGTGTATCTAGGTAGCTATATAAGTGCTGGTGGTGGCGTGAGTGATGAGATTGATGCACGTATAATGAAAACCAGAGTGGCTTATGCCAATCTGGGCCATCTTTGGCGCCTTCGTGATGTTAGTTTGGCTGTAAAGGGTCGGATCTACAACGCGTCGGTGAGATCAGTTTTGCTCTATGCTTGTGAAACCTGACCTCTCCGAGTTGAGGATGTTAGACGTCTCTCTATGTTCGATCATCGTTGTCTCCGAAGGATTGCTGACATACAGTGGCAACACAATGTTAGTAATGCAGAGGTTCGGCATCGTGTGTTGGGGCGCAGAGACGATAATTCAATTGGTGTCACCATCTTGAAACACCGACTTCGGTGGCTTGGACATGTTTTACGAATGTCGTTCCAGAGACTTCCACGTCGTGCATTATTTTCCGACTCTGGGACTGGTTGGAAAAAGCAGAGAGGAGGTCAGTGTATGACATGGTGTCGTGGTATGAAAGAAAGCTGCAAAGGGCTAGCTTCTGTTGGTCCTTCACGACTCCCTGGCTGGGGTCCGAGAGATGGTGCAACACAGTGGCTAGAGACGTTATCAGATATGGCTCAGAATAGAAGCCAGTGGCGTGCCTGCTGTAACCTTCTTTTACTTTCTTCATAAAGAGTGGCTATAACTTTCCTAACTGAGAGAGCTCTTCTGGTCGTACATTTCAGTTCCCCCCATCATTACTCTTCTCCTTTTCTTTTTTACCTTCTTTTATATATACACATCTTCCTTCTCCTCCCATTCTCATTATTTTGTGTGGCGCATATGTATCCGGTGCCCTTTGTACCAATATATATGTGATTAAATAAATAAATAAATAATAAAAAGACTAACATAACGAAGACTCCAAAGATGGCCCAGATTGGCGTAAGCTGTTCTATCTTTCACTATACGTGGGTCGATCTCATCACTCATGCCATTACCAGCACTTACTCAGCTGCCTAGATGTATGAACTTCCCGACTACTTCTATCTGCTCACTACTCAGAGTGAGTGCAGGTTCAGAGTCTTGCTAGTCTTGTAAAAGTACTTTGCACTTGGAAGGTCCAAAGCACATTCCATACCTATGGACACTAAAAGCCAACTTTTTAAGTGCGGATTGCATGGCTTGGGTATCATCGCACAGTAAGACAATATTATCCTCATACTCAAGGTTGAGAAGTCTTTCTCCAGGCAACGGATTCACTGCACCACTACCTACATCCATCAGAGCTGTTTCCAGAACGTCATCGATGGCAAATTTGGGAAGGTATGGTGAGATTGGGCAACCCTACCTAACCCCACTACTTGAATGGAACAATAGAGAAAGGTAGTTGTATGCCCTGCCTCTACATGAGGTGTTAGTATATAGGGCTTTCAAGCTGCCCAACGAATCAAAGGCGGCCTTGATGTTAAGAAACTTAATGATTGTTGGCCTGGAAAAAGTGCGGTGATGCCCCAACATTTGGCGAAGGATGGAGATATCAATACATCCTCGACCAATACGGAAGCCAGCCTTCTAATCGCTAGTCAGGCTTTCATGGGTTTCGGATGACATTTGGAATATGATGGCAACCAATAATTTGGATGCAACCGGAGGTTGACATATCCCCTGGCAGAAACGACGTGAACACTTTTTAATGAAAGGAACAACTATCAACTCATTCCATGATGTTGGAACACTCTCTAATTGCCAGAGCTATGTAAATAACTCAGTCAGTTCGATAACCAGAAAGTCGCCACCTTCTTTAAAAAGAGCCTGATGTAGGTCATCTGGACCTCGTGGTTTGTGGCTCTTCAGGAGTTGGAGTTTCTTGAAGACTTCCTCCTCGTTAGGTGGATCAATCATTACGGACCATGGAGAGCAGGACAATCTGATCAATGTCTGCGAGGTAGCAGACCAGTTTGATTGTTCCTCGCAGAACTTTTCGGTGGACCAATCGCTAGCCTTAAACCTAGCCCGATTTGATATTTATTTGCAACAAAAGCTTCAAGCAATTTGCTGGTATCGATTCGTTTAGGACAATGGATTTGTTGTCCACTGAAACTTAAGGTAAGATTAAGGAAAACAAGGACATGATCGGAATCCAGATAGGTTTTCCAAAAGGAGCGGGAGTCTTGTACACAACCAGGCTAGAGGTAGCTGATCGCGGTGTGATCGATCTGAGTCCACTTTTGAAACGTAGAGGGAGGACGCCAGGTAGCACGTCGGTAATGACTGTGCCGGTAGTCAGTGTTAGCCAGAAACAGGTTGTAGTCTGCGTACAGTTGCAGTAGACGGTCACCGTTATCTGACCTTCGACCATCAAGTCCCCATTGGTCACCTAAACTACTATGTTCTGTGCCTACGCATCCGACCTTAGTATTGAAGTCTCCAGTTAGTACTACAATATCTGTCGAACGCACTTTCTGTAAAAGAATAGTTGACGGGTGGCAAAACTCGTCGTTGATCACATTCGGGCTGCAATCTGTCGGAACGTAAGGGATGAAAAATATCGTTCCTCACACCGACTTCTTCGCAGTTTGATGAAACTTTCTGATCTAACAGCAAATAACCGGCTGTTAGTTGGTATCTAATCGATCAGTGATGCTCCAGCTATAGCGCTTAGTGAGACAACAGCGCCAGCAAAACCAGACGAATATGCCACAGGGTCTCCGAATGAACACAGATGAAACAAGCTTTCCGAAGCAACAGATAGAGAGCGAATTTGTAGTACTTCATTAGAGTCTTGAATGTAGGCCCCAGTTAGACATCAGACCTTAATGTTGAGACTTTCTAAAGACATGGTCAACCCTATTTGTTGTCTGATCTGGATTAATGTGCGAGCTTTGAAGGAGGACAGTTTGAATGGAATAGATGGTCTCAGAAAGGCTGGCTCCGGACTCGTAGTCGATGATAGTGTTGAACATTCGACCAATCAGTGACTTGAGATCATTTGGATAGGACAGGGTTTTTACCATAGGTGAGCTGCTTTATAAGTTGAAAAATGAAAGAATACACAAAATGAGAATGAAGAAAATAAATAAGTGACGTAGTATAAGAGAAATAAAACTGAATGTTATCCAATGATTGTGAATGTGGTTTGTTTGAGTGCTAATTGAAGCAAGAATAATTTTTCCAGTAGTAGTCGTCACTTGATTTGTGTGAGGGCTGGGATACTTCCCGAGCCTACAAATTAAAGCAGGTGGTTTCTTAGGGGGCCATGCCCTGAGCCTTTGACCTAGTGGTCTAATCCACATGGCACTGAAGCAACGTTAAGAGATGCAGTCCCATGGTAGCGGTGACGAACAGCTGGTCCACACGCGATTTGCTCCTTCAGGATTGTGGAACCCACGTGCACCATTGGTTTGGAATCAATTGTATATCCATGGGTTTTATCAAATATATGACATAATTCATCTACGTACGGCTGTTTCCTCACTTTTTTAAAAGTTTTTTTGTCTTTTATCAACGAGCTTTTTTTTTTATCTAATGGAATTTGAACGAACATTTTACTAACAATTTTAGCGACCTAAATAACAACTCCAAACGAATCGCACTTGAAATTTTCGAGCTAGGCAAACGAAAAAGTGAGTCCCTCCAGTTATAAATGTTATGAAGTATTTTATTGAGAGCGCACACTTATAATGTCCAAGTAATTACAAGAGATTTACGTTAATGCAAATTTTTAAGCCAGACATTCAAGTTTTTACCCTCGCTTTATGTTAAGACAGTATATATTTCGAGATAGACTTCATCCCTATTAGTCTCCCTTCTGTAAGCACCATTCACTAACTTTATTTCACTTAAAATAGGTCAGTTTCCAAGGATAGAGGAAAACTGGTACCAGTCAACTTTAGCCTATTACACACTAGGCGTATTTCTTATTGGAAACCCTAATTTTCGTTGTAGTCCAAATGTATGGTGGATGAGTTTCAGTGAACAAAAGTGTCGTACATTTTAAGCTCCAGTGTAGTTCATTCATTCTCTTTAAATTTTTTTTTAATTTCACCCACTCATAATCGCTAGTTGCAATAAATTTTTGTTCTATAGTCGTTTATGCTTTTTATTGGGTAACATGTAGTTCTGTCTTATTGCTGAAAGTTATGACTAAACTAGTTTCATGATTTAGACTTTCGCATGAAGTTTCAAATATACGGAAGCATCTACGGTGTTGTCACTAAGATCTTTCTTCTGTCTATTTTATAATATTTGTACGGCTTCATGCCTAATTGATGGAGCGAAACAGTTTGTTCAACTTTTCAACACTGTATTTCTCTATGTAAAACAGATATAGCACTATTTTCACACTAAATTTATTTCAACAAGAAAGTTTATCTAATACAAATAAAATAGTACTACTACCTCCAGAAAATGCGATTTTAATTGTCTAACTAGTTCAACATTTTGGATAATTGGTGTATATCACTAATTCGAGTGACTTCAGTCAGTCAAATGCAACGTAGAACCTTTCACATGTGTACATCAGTTATCTCACTCTACTAACACAGAAATATAAAATTGTCAGGTTAAAACCTAGAGTAGTAGAGGTAGCAACCGAATTGATGGTAGTAGAAAAGACTAGACATTCAGGACACGACTCAACAGGAAAATCTAAGATAATAAAAAAATTTGTAAGGAATTCAAAAACTTGAAATCTAAGGGGTGACAAATGCTTTGCTACTGGGTTCGAGTCCCAGGGTGAACATCAACTCTGAGATGCGGGTACGTCCAGCCGACGAGTCCCAAATAGGACGAAACACACGTCCTGAATTCCACTGCTAGCCACTATCCATTTTTGCATATAAAGCTTGTGACTTAAGGCAACATCGAGGCAGTCCGCGCAGGATGCACATACGCCAACAAGAAACTATTCGATTGCAGTCCTAAATAACAATGGGAAGATACAAGTGAACAACACTGAGTGAATTTAACTTCTGTGACTTAGTTTAAATGAATTCAGCCATTAAATAAGACTAGCAGAACGTACGTAGTGTTTTTACGTTAAGATACTTACTCAAGTATGTTTTTGTAGAGTCGTATTCACGAGGCCGCGCAGAACTATTATTAATGCATTTGCTAACTAATCCTAATTCTGATGGAGATTTGGAAACGAATTCCGTCAATATAAGTGATACCATTCGACGTCAAATACCACTCATTGATCGATCAGGTAGCTTGCTCGAAGGAACAAGTACGTCTAATATTGTTGCTCCACCTGCGGTTCAGTCTGTCAGCGGAGGAAACAACCTTTCCGTAACCAACCAAAGTATATCTACCAATACAAATGCTGCTGGTCAGCCTTCTGGAAATTCGATCGCCAGCATCACAGCAGAGGTAGGTCAAATAAGTTTGAGTTCATATAAATGTTGTTGACTTAAACATTATATGTACTGAAAATCTTTCACAAATCACAGACTCACATTCGAACAGAGCTATTTAGTTAAAATAAATTTTTAGTTGAGGGTCACCTCTTCCTACATTTTTTTCGTTAATTGGCTACATTCTGTGTTTTTTTATTGTTATTATCCAGTAGACATATAAGCGCTCAAGTGTTATTCGTTACGTCACTGATTTAAATAGCACTCCATTTACTTTAGTCTGGAATGTTGAGGCACGATAGTTATATATAACAGCTTAATCCACTCATGCGTATACTGTTACTGGATTCCAATAACCACTAAAATGTTTACTACTCATGATCTAATCTCTCATCATATTAGGTATCCTTATCTAATGCTTTCCATTTTCTATCCTCAACATACAGTTTGTATACATTGGCTTGTTGAACTGTTTAGCTTGCGTCACATGTAAGATTACAGTGCATTTACTGCAGTGATTAAACATATCAAGAAGATATAGTTGTTTCTTGGAGTTGATAACTGTATTCAATTCGTGTATAAGTACGGGTAGGTTCAAAGTATAAATTGGTTTCAAACTAGCAGAACTAAGCAAAAATTTATTTTCCATCATTTGATAAAGTTAGCCAAGTATTCGATGTATTCGTCAAAAGAAAAAAAAAGTATAGTCCTGAATATTAAAGTACGGGTTATCGACGGTAATGGTCACCAAATTATTTTATGTTGATGATCACCATATGAATTAGTGTTTTTTTACTCATTCAGAAATTAAGTATATATGAAGAAGGTTCTTATTTTAATAAAATACTGTTGCACTCTCATGATCATAACTGTAGTATTTTATTTCATTGTTTTGTTCCACTTCATTAGACATATGTCTTGTTTGTTACCAGTTTACATGGAATACTATATTTTCCATCTATTTAAATAATAAAAGATCCATTTCTTCCCAGATATATATATCTTGTTTAAAAATATCATCTTTAGTCAACATTTAATTGTAGTCCCGTATGATGTTAAATTTATCGCTACTTCCTAGTTGTAATTCACTTGATACTAATTTAAAGCAAATTTCAGACTTTCGGGTTTTCAAAAACTGTTAAAAATTTTCTGATGAATAAATTTATCTGCTTTATAGTTCAATTTTATGGAAAAAGCTACCGAAGATTTTCGCGCACGTGCATCTCCTAGTTCTTCACAAATACGTTTCTCTTCACGGACCACACAATCTCCAAGTATTCATAATCCCAACCAAGATCACCAGCCAACAGATCATTGTTGTGCATTTTCACATTCCGCTTCTTCAGAATTTCCAAATGCCAAATCTACATTCTTGACACACAATAAAAATATAACCGAACACATAATGCAATCTGTGGTTGAGCATATTCAAACTGATTCTGGCGAGGAAACTGATAATTTGTCCACATCAAAAGACAGTGATGTTGTTAGAAAATCATCAAAAGACACAACTAATGAGATCAAGGTTAGTGAAATATTAAAAACAGGAAACCTCTCATCTCCAATTTCTTGTCGAAGAGCCCATTATGAATTGCATACTATTCGTAGTATAGATGAAGAACATCTTAGCATACCATCATCTCCTTTAATTTATGATACAACAAAGTTGTCAGAAACCAGTTCTGAAGGTCATGGTTCTTCTTGTGATTTAAATGAACATTTTAAAGAATCCATTTCTTCTAATGAGCAACAGGTATTTCAAGGATCATCAGAATCAGGTAAAGTACTTATTGATTATATTTTGAGTGAAATGTTAATAGGAATGATGTAATGTGCCACCTTAAATATCTCTTTATTTACAACTCGTTTTTTTCTAAAAAAAATAATCATATCTTAGACGGTCATGTAAAATCACTAGTGAGTTTTCTACGTGCATATACTTTACACGGATGGTGATAATGAAATGTTCTGCATGTACTCAGTTTGCCTGTCAAAGTCGATATATTGCATGCTAACGTGTTGGTATATAGTGTGAATAATCCGAAGAAACACATATTTTTATATTGATAAAATGAGCATATCTAGGTATACGGTTATTATTAAAAGTTCTCTTTATACCCAGAGGATTTTCAGTTTTTCCAATAAGAAATATTTTTGTCATATAGTTTATGTACTTCATTTTAGTGCAATCCTACCAATTTTCTTTGAAGTTAACTGTGCTTTGCTGTATTCATTGAAGTACATTAACCTCATAAAGGCTCTCTACTCGAATACAACTGGTCGAGTTAGAGCATATGGCGAACTGTCATCAGAATTGGTTACCTCAAATGGTGTTCGTCAGGGCTATCCACTCTCCCCATTCTTGTTTAACTTTGTCGTTGACATGCTTTTAGAGATATCACTTTCATCATCTCAATCTCCTGGAGTTGAACTTTTACCAGGAGGCTCACTTGTTGACTTAGAATACGCCAACGACATAGTTTTATTCGGTGAAGACACTGACAAAATGCAGAGTCTTCTGACCACTATAAGCAACAATGCAGGCATGTTCGGGATGCGATTCTCTCCCTCGAAGTGCAAAATGTTACTTCAGGATTGAGTTGCATCGACACCTGAACTAATGATAGGGAGTAAAGTAGTTGAGCGTGTTGACCGCTTCACTTATCTTAGGAGTCCCATCAGCCCTTGTGGTCTGGTGTGTAACGAAATCCCAGCACAGATACAGAAGGCTCGTCTAGCTTTCGCCAACTTGCGTCATTTATGGCGTAGGTGAGATATCTGTCTAGCAACCAAAGGATATGTTTACTGTGCAGCAGTTCGTTCCGTCCTACTTTATGGTAATGAAACATGGCCGGTAAGAGTAGAGGATATTCGTAGACTGCTAGTATTCGATCATAGGTGTCTTCGAAGCATTGCTCGTATATCCTGGGACCACCGGGTAAGTAATGCGGATGTTAGGAAACGGGTACTAGGTAAGGATGGCAAATCGATTGATGAAGTAGTGAAACTTCATCAGTTGAGATGTCTGGGACATGTGTTACGTATGCCCAACCACCGACTGCCCCGACGTGCAATGCTTTATGGTGTAGAAGTAGGTTGGAAGAAAGCTAGGGGCGGCCAGACCAAAACATGGCATAAATCCATGAAGTCGCTGACAAGTGGACTGAGCCATGCTGGTAGGTGTAGACTACCTGGTTGGGATTCGCGAGATGATAGCAACCGATGGTTAGAGACCTTGAATGACATGGCTCAAAATCGTTTGCAATGGCGAAGGTGCATCCACTCTTTGTGTTCTACCAAATTCTGAATTCCTCATGTCCCTATCCTTTTTCTCTTTCCAAATTTATTTCACCGTATTATACTCCTTCAATAATATCTTCAAACCCTTATCTTTCACATAATACTTATGCTCTTACTACTTCTACCACTATGAGATTTGAATGGACAACTTCATCTCTGTGTTAATGTGATATGGCAACTCGAACTGATGTACGTACGTACGAAGTTCTACGTTGTAACTGACTGACTGACTATATTCATTGTTTATTTGTATTTTACACGTTTGTTTAGACCTATGTATGTAAATAAGATACTTTTTCTATTATATATCACAGGTAGATATAACTGTACAAAACAATAACTTTGATGTACTTATTTCAGTCAGCAATATTTTATTTCTAAAATTGTTCCAAATATGTTTCATCCATAGACCATTTCACCAGCAAGATCAGTGGTTTCAAGAAATTCAATGTTCAATCGAGACTCCACAATTATAGTGTCTAAGTATATACCATCCTCTACTACTTTCCGAGAGTCATATTTAAAGACTCTAACAACTAATTAAATTTGTCTCACTACCGCCAACCAAAAAACCTGTGTCACGGTTTGACTATCCTTCTATGCACTTCTACGATAATCAGCCTACCGCATCTATGTAGGCAGTGACAGCTTGAGTACGTCACATACCAATCACCTCAATCAACATTAGTTTACATGATAATTAACTTAGTGCTCTACACACTGTGTTAGCATTATTCATCATTTCATATTCCTCACATCCACGTGCAACGCTTCCAAGCCAGCTGTGACTGAATATTTGAGTTCTGCACATGTCTTCTCCGTTCACTCAATTTATTCGCCAACCTTAACGTAATATAAATACCAGACTGTTGTGCAGTAAATAGTTTTCTGATGGGTTATAAAATAAATGCCTGGGAAAGGTGGTATGAGGTAGCAAAAGCTAAACTCATCTTTTTTGGATCAACTAGTCAGTCACCAACTCTCTAGGATTTGGTGATTTCGAGGTTTAGTTAAGCGTCGAGTGATGATGGATCCTAAATACTTTGCTAATCAAGCTAATTCTTCCGTGGTTACAGTAACGGGATTTCGTTCTTTCTTATAAATTCGAAAATTTTTCAATCATGATCAATCAACACACAATTTTTATGGTCATCCATTCTAACTAGTAGACTAGATAATAGGCAACTGAAATACGAGTGAAGGATAGTTAAATTGGTTTTTAGAGTATTTTATCCATTGTCCTGGTTTAGTTGTAGATTACTGATTTGTCTCTCTCCCGAATAGTCCCATCATTTGTTAAAGTTTAGAGCTCCTACTCCACCTTACAAGTTCAAACAACTATTAATTTCGTGTTTTTCCAACACATTTTCTGTTTGTAGTTTTCTTGTTATCTACCGCTCGTAATCATTGAGTAGAGTTTTTATCGTTTTAGAACTAAATTGATTTCAACTCCCAATCAAATTTGGGATCTAATTCATTTTTCTAATAGCAAATTATTAGGTATTCTAATGCACAACCTAGCGAATACTTTTGCCGACCTACTTCTGTCTTTAGGTGATTGCAATATAACCAGTGTAGTGAACAACGACTGGTATGGTAAAATAAATATAGTTTTATGCAAAATCACACAGCGCCTTTGTAAAATATGAAAATCATACATTGAAAAACATCATTTGCACATCTCGCTTCAGTTGTTCTTTGCATACTCCATCATTCTTCCAATTCTGTTGTTATTTAGATTGCTCTCTGTTTTCCTTTCTCTTCTCTTTATTTCAATTTTCTGCATTCCACTTCCAGTTCGCACTGCATACTACTTATATCTGTCCGCATAAGTAGCACACACCAGTAGGAAGTAGTAGACTTACGTATATTTTATTTGATACTCTATGTAAGATTATGTTTTCAAAAGACATCTTTCTCTTTTAATATGTATCTCAATTATTCGTTCATGGACTTATTGACTAACTGTCTGACTGATTATTATTCTCTTGCAGTATCCCTGTTAATTAAACACCATAAGAAAAATTCCTAGATGTAGTTTGAACACCTGCTGTTTTTCTCTATATTTCAGTTAAAAATATATTCTATCAGAATATTTTTGCAATTGAGAAATTATTGCCTGTTTAGTTTTTTTTTTAATTTTCCCTTATTTGCATTTTTAAATCTCTTTTTAAATGTACAATCATAACTAACACATGTGAATATTGTCACACTGTCTCCTTTCGTATGTTCAATTTATCCCTGCTCGCTTGTGTATGTGATATTCGTGCGTACTCGCGTTTTCTTTCTGTGTATGCTTTACTTGTTTCCTGACAGAAAAAGGTATCTATTTTATTTTTTTTGCCTTTTTTATCCTCTTCGTATTTATCCAACATTCATTCAAATTATTTTTCTTTTTGCCAACCACTTTTTTTAATCATCGACGATGCTTTTTTCTTGATTTCTTTCCTTCCTATTCTTCTCCCCCTTATGTTCTTAAAAATTTCTATTCATTCTAAAGGCATAAAGTCTAACAAGATTCGAATTGTTGTTTAGATTTACGAATAATATTGATTTTTTCAATTTGACCTCGTTCATCTCTATCCTATTCTATAACACATTATATTTGTTAATCATAGTTAGAAACAAACTCGTGTATATGTGTACGTGTGTGCATTTTTGATACACTATTTGTCGATATAACGTTAGTTTACAGATTGTTGGCATTATCTTATAAGGCTGCACAGTATTTGGGTGTCCATTTTATAGTTCTATTCTTTTAGCATGTGTTGTACATGTATGCGTATGTACAATGTACATTTATAATTTCCTACTTAGTATTATTGATTTTTATTAGTTTCCACTATAAGGTAAAGCACACATTTGTTAAAAAAATATTGACGACGTTATAATGTACCCAAGCGAACGATCTGTTATCTTTCGGAAGGAAAAAATAAATAAATACCCTGAACAATTTGATAATTCTTTTTCCTAAAATATATTGTTCATAATAAATGTAAAAGTTTATCCTTGTTTAAATGTACATTTATGGGAAGATCATGTTTGTTTGCGCTAAAATTTAGCTGTTGAAGTGTATCCTTTTGATAAGTTAGTCAATAGAACCTAACAGAATTGAAACCTGGGATACAATGCTCAATAGCTAAATGGCTTTAACTATTAAGGCATTACATGAGTCTTGGTACCGACTTACTTAATGATCAAGATTTGGATTCTACTCCTAAATTTTTTGAGTTAATTCCAAATTTCATGACTATAATTTAGTAGCGATTTAGTGATTTATTACTATACACTACCTCTAGTTGACCGGATGTCAACACTTTTGAAAATTCTTGGTAGATATTATTAGAGGAAACAAGATGCTCATAGGAAGTATTACATGCACATTTGTTCAATGTGCGATGTGTATATGACTAACTTACTGATGGGTTCATTCTTCTATTTCCTCCAAATCGTAACCATCTTTCGATGCAATTTCTTTTTGTGTTGTAGTCAAGTGTGACAACTTGAAATGATTTTCTTAGTTGTGACACTGTTCAAAGTCGTAACTATGCCGGCGTTTAACTCACTTTATCTTTGAGCAAAATCTTTAAATATTTCAGACGACTAGTCGTTTTTGCTTACCTTACCTATATGTTTACCAAAAACAAACGTCAACTTTGACCGAAATCTTGGTTCTATCGATGTTTCTTATGGGTTTTTATTCTCAAAGTAATCTTTAAATGAGAAATTCCAATTCCTAATTTCACCTTTTAGTTTTCTGGTATGTTTGCTCCAGTACATTTATCAAGTTCCTTAAAATTGATATGGTTATGCCATTATCTATTTAATGGTCTATCTCATCTGTTCATTAAAGTGATTCTTTTTAAATTTAACAATGATATTTTTTATTTTTTGTAATACTGAAACCACGGTATATGGTTTACCTGTTGTTATCGATATTGTGTTTGTCGTGTATGGAATGTTTTGAAAGTCCATTAGTTTACCACCTTGCTGTAATTGGCATTTAAGTGTAATCAAAACACATAGGACTCAAGTTATTAGTTGATTTTTTTTATTGTTAACATGTATCTTATAATTTACTGTTATATCGTCAATTTCAACAGAATGTTTGTCAACTTCAATCTTTTGTAGACCGCTACTTTGGTTGATGCCAATTCATCGTATGGAAGTAAAATAGGTGGGTCGTAGTTTGTAGCCTATTTACGTCTCATTGTGTTTGAAACTAGTCTCTCAAAATGCTTAATTTTAAGCTCCGCACTTTGATTCAATTTATGAGCGGAATAGCTTTCACTTTAACAATGTGTTGTAGGAAAATTTTATGAATATTTTTCTGCGTTGACTATGTACTAAAATAATAAATTAGTTAATCTGAAACTGAATAACTTACTGATTATAGCTCAAATTTACTTTGCAAAATAATTAGTCTGTATATGTCACTGACAGGAACCTTCGTAATAACATCAGTTCTCTTAAGATTACGGATAACGCCCCTCTAATGAAGGCACCTTTAAGTGTTAAAAGTCCTGGTTATTTTGGAAGCTACCACCAACCATATAATGGGAAAACCTATATTCTTTCAAGGGTCGAATCTTTTTTATTGGTTGGTTTGATATCGATTTGGATGTACTCCTTGGTCAGTCAGTCATACTCCAAGTAGAACCTGGTACACATGTACGTCGGTTCAAGTTGCCGTACATCATTAACATGGTGTGATAAAACTTTCAGGGCAGTAGAGGTAGTAATAGAATTAGTAATAGAAAAGATTAGGCAACGAAGATACGATTCGAGAAGAAAATATAGATTTTTAGTATGGAAAATAAATTTGAAATAACTAAGAAATTTAGGATCTGAGGAAAGACAAACAGTGAGGATGCACTCATGCCACTGCCAACGATTCGGAGCCATGTCACCCGAAGTCTCTAACCATTGGTTACAATAGTCTAGATAGCCCCAACTAAGTAATCACTATTACTATTATTAGCGGCTTTATTCAATATTATATTATTGGTATAATATAGAATTCTCAGCATAAAGTATTTCAACAAGTTTCCTGTTCTTATTTCTTGACCGATCCTTGTGACAAATATTGAGTAGTCGCCAGTTAAATGTTAGCAGTTCAGGAATCGACATCTGAATAATGTACATTCTTTTCGATCCATATTGCCAGTAACCACGATATCTCTGATTAGTCTCTTTTGTAAGTTGCATAGCGAAATGTAGTAAACTTGAGTAAACGTGAATAGGTTATAAGACTAATAAGCATATTGATATGTTAAAACAAATAAGAAAACAGATAACTTGTTAAAATATCTAGATGGCAGAAAAAGGTAGCACAGATATTCAAGCAGGTCACTTATATATGTAGCTCAATCCAACATACTCCTTGCCGTTGATTGCCATGTGGTCTTCCTCACTAATTTTATTTTCATATAACCCGAACTTATCTACTGAGCTGAACTATTGTACATTTGTTTGTTACGAACCACATTTATGAAGTTGGTACACGTGAAAGATGTTGAAAACACGAAAAATTATGTTTATCAAATCACCTTTACAGTAGCTTTGTTAATAAGAATTAGCAAATTTAAAAAAACCCATTAATTTTTGCTTTGTTTTGACAGATTCCAAACAGGGTGATATTTTATGTAAACGCTCAGCTCTACTCGGCTCTACTGGTGCTAATGTATCGAATAACTTAGAATCAGCAAGTATTTTACTTCGGGTTGATTCACCAGTAAGCTTAGACAGCCCATCTGTGTCATCAAGGCCCCACTCTTTAGCCAGTCGTTTAAAACCAGCACGTATATTGAATTCAAGTGTTTTGCGTTCAGGAAAACGTTCAACAACAGACGAGCCAACTGGTAGTTGTAGTAATATCAACTCCTTGGCATTACTTGGTCCTTCACGTCAACTTGCTGGTGTAGTGGCAGGTTTAAGCTCTTTAGCTTCAGATTCTACGACAGCGCCTTCTGCAGCTGCACTTGCTTCCGCTATGGCTGTTGTCGGTGCAACTGGTAATTGGCAACCTCAATTACCTATCGATTCGGATACTGCACAACTACTTAGTGGTTCTACAGTGTTTTCGGATTTATTATCTAGAAGAGATAGTAAATTAGATGCATCTAATGATTCACCAGTTCCTCCGCATTCTAATATATCCTCTTTCGGTCCACCTGTACATTTTGTACCACCACCTACTTACGTTGCTGCTGGTAAGTGATTAAAAAAACTTTCTAAGTAATCAATACAAAGAATTGTAAAACGTAAAAGTTCTTTTTGTTTCAACAAAATAAATTTTAGTAAGTTTGATAAAGGATATATTTGTTATATTCACTAGAGTTTGCAACAGATGGCAATTTTTCTATTATTTTAGTTTGCTTTCGTGTATTTAGTTAACTTTATGTTTAAAACTAGTTATTTTAATTATCGTTAAGTATTAGGGAAACAAGGAATATTTCAATGTTTCACATTTGTTTAAAATTGATTAGGATTCTTCTTATGATTTAGAAATGATAGATTTCGGTATACTAAAAATCCAACGTTGTTTTTTGCTTCATTCTATTTCATATAATTTCAATTGAATCGTGAGGAATAACAAGCAGTTGTCGCTTCTACTTAGTTTTTAGAGTAGTAGATGGTTTATGATTCTTTGTGCTTAGAATCATTCAATTTCTGTTAATAAATATTAAAGTCTTACTGTTAACGATAACTGTAAATACTTTTTTTTTCCTAATTCGAATGTTCACTTGACCTTCACCCTTTTTTTGATTGGTTGTTACTACTTTTAATGTACTAATTTTCTGTGTTTAAAGGTTTTGTTGTTGTTACTATATATAACTACATATTAATCTCCTTGAATATAAAGTTTTCCTATACTTGCGTGCCCCTTCGTAATAGAGGATAATTACTGAAGTATTGTATGCCGGTTTCTATCTTCTCGAGTTCCGCCATATAACCATTCTGTGTTAGGATAAGTTTGGTCGTTTCAAACTTAACAAATACCGTAGGCCAGTACCTAGGCTCAACCCTAAGATGTAACACTTATAATATGTTAATGTAAATTGGTGATATATTAAGCCTATCTTTCTTTTTATCAAACTGTTTCCTGCATAGAGAAATTCTTGTTCTCCGCAATTAAACGGGTATTAACTTATGTGTGTGTAACTGTAAAGGGAAATGCTACTAGATAATTTTAATTTAAAAAAACTATTACTACGTTTAATGTTTTTAAAAAAGTAAAACTAGGGTAGTTTACTCTAGAAATTTCCTGTAACTGCAGTTATATTAACTATGGAATAATACATGTTTGGTGTTTTTTATGATATCAAATCATATTTCGAACTCATCTTAAAAGATTTTTAAAACAAACACTCATTTTTCACAGGTTGTATTCGTCACAGATTAATTTCACTTGGAACACCACTAAAAACTATAGAGTACTGAGCCGTGGTATGGAGCTACTCAATAGTGTGTTCCTACGACCCTACCGGCGTTTGAACCTAGGACTTTCATGTCTCGCAGCAAACGCTTAATCATTAGAACCACTAAGTGGGTGTTCAACGGTGCAACTTTAACTTTAATTAACTTGTGATATAGTGCAACAATCATGCAGTGACATTAGTGACAACTGTTTCATTTCTGTGCTGTTTAGTTTTCAATGATACTTCCAACTGAAATCAATCTGTGATTAATACAACCCGCATATTGAACTAATTTATACAAAATCCCTTCAACTAAGTTCTTATCTTTTCTGTATGTTTATAGACAGTCCTGGTACATTTACAGCTTTGAGTCAGCCCCGTCGTTCAGATGCTTCTAATCTAAGTCTTTTTAGGATATTTCGTCATAAAAAGAAGCGGTTTCGTTCTGTCGGTAAGTTCTTTCAACATTTTTCTCTAGATTCTTCATAATTTTCTAAAAAGAGTAATCACTTTATTGTTGTAAATCACTTGGTATTTTGTGAAGTAAAACCAATGTAGTGAGATAGATTTTCAGTCTGATGTTCTTCGATTACAATCCTGAAGAGCAAGTTGTAGCGTAATTGTGTTTCATACTCTTCACATGTAATCACTTCCTGAATGACACAGTTTGTATATTCCTTCATGTACTTATTTTGCAAATATGAAAAGTCTGTCTGCAATTTTAATTGCCATCTTATCGCGTCTGATAGCCTTAATAATATTTAAAATTACTACATATTTGGTAATCAACATAGTTCATTACTGCATTCCCTTAAAACTATTTACAAAGTGTGCATCTTCACTAAGCAATTGCATCAAAGAGCTATGGAACAGTATAATATAAAAGCTTGTCGATATTGTTTTCTGACTCATAAGTTATTTGTTGTTAATTACTTACTGGTACTAAAATCTACTGCTTTCGATTTAAAATATCACAGGCCACATGTGAGTTTTTAGACCGTAAACATATATAGTTATTGGATATAGTTGTAGAGCTCTCATTGTCTTTTTAAATGGCGTAAATACAATTTTGTCCTCCATTATAATTATATCCTTCGGTTGGGTGAAATTTTGTTGATTTTTGGGGTTATTCAAAATGCCTTCAGCAGTCTGGTCATATTCTTTTTTTGTTTACTTAAGATAACAAATCCTGATAATTCCCCTTGTTATTGTCGATTTCCTAAAGTTATTAACATCATCTAGCCAAATCGTTTGAAACATTTACTTTTAATGTAAGATTTTTCCAATCTGATGAGTGCCGTTTTCCAGACTATTCACCAAGATTAGGAGTTGGATTTTTGTTGTAGATTGTAACTATTACATGTTTATCTACTCATTTTCTCAAGATCCACAGAATTTAGGTATTGGCTTAAATCCAGATTTTCCATCTATCGAAAGTGAAAATTCTCACTGACCGATCTTATTGCGGCGGTAGGTAATAACAAACTTACTAAAGAAATATGTACTAAAAATTCGGGAGTTAGGGAAACGATTTCTCAGAAGGATTAGACATTAGTCCATTCTCAACACAGAATACTGCAACGATGGGAAGAACAGTTTAACCGCTCTTCAGCTACACTTCAATTGCCTACTTTCACCAAGCGACCTGGATGAGATGTCGACCAAGACCTCCCGACTCTTAAAGAAGTAAAAAAAAAGACGGTTAGTCCCAAACAAGGGAGTGTAGCAACCTCTGCTGGATTGACCCTCTAGAGATCGTTAAGCATGATAGTCCAGTTATGGCTGTTAAATTGACTGAGATATTAGCTAGAGTTTGGGAATCGGGAGTAATTCTGTCTGACTGGTCTCAATCACTGATCGTCTCAGTCTATAAGCAAGGACAAAATCTTCGTGTGATAAACCACAGCGAAATCAGACCAACTAATATAGCGTTTAAAATATTAGCCTCTATAATTACCAAACTAGGGCATATAAAGAGCAAAATCAGGAAAACCATTGGTTTCAGATTTGGGTGTGGATATGTAGACCAAAAAACCTCCCCATGTCAAGTACTGGAACAAACACACCTATCAACTCCCAACCAAAATTGTATTTCTCGACTTTGAGGCAGCGTTCGACTCTGTAGATTGACAAGTTTTATGGCAGTGATTGTTACTGAACGGCGTACTGAAGAATCACACTAACCTTGTACAGGCTATCTACTCAAATACCACCGGTGTAGTGAGAGCTTGTAACGAATTGTCATCGGAAGTGATGACTTCAACTGGTGTTCGTGAGTTTGCTCGCCTTCTTCATTTCAATTTAACTTTGCAACATTGATTCTTTTGAAGATAACGCTCTCATCATCTGAGTTTTCGGAGGTTGATCTTCTACTAAGAGATTCACTTGTTGACTTACAATACGCAGATGATTTAGTTCTGTTTGGTGGAGACGCTTACAAAATGCAGAGTCTTGTGACCATCCTAAGCAACAATGGATGGATGTTTTGTATGTGTTTCTCTCCTTCCAAGTGCAAAATGTTTTTTCAGTGGCTGGTCCGCATCAACAGTCGAACTAATGATAGGGAATGAATTGGTTTATTTTATAGATCACTTCACTTATCTGCAAAGCTTAATCAGCTCATGTTGGTTGGTGTCTTAAGAAAGGTCGACTGACTTTTACCAACTTTCTGCTTGGATGAGATTAACAAACCAAGACATGGAGTTAGTTTTTGGAAACACTGATTTTCGAACCGAGCCACGTAGGTTGGTGGGGACTACCTGGTTGGAGTCTGTGTGATTATCGTGATCAATAGTTAGAGACTTTGGATGATATGGCTCAAAATCGTCTGTTCTACAAGAATTCATCACAACTCATATCAAGAACACGTGACTAGCTTGACTAGAACGTAAGTATATTTCCACACCAAAAACCGGCAACAATCACAGTACTAATAAGAAGCAGGAGAATATATAGCTCATTTAATACTTGTCTGACTAATCAAACAGCCAATCATTATCAACCGTACAGTAGTTTTCTCCCTTCTACTTTACGGATGTGAAACGTGGCGATTAAAAACATACTATTACCCGATCATAGGTCTCTTCGAAGTATTGCTTGTGTATTTTGGGACCATCGAGTCTGAAGTTGGACCCATAGTTTTGGGTGAACATGTCAAAGCTATTGACGAGATAGTGAGTGTTTATCGATTCAGATGTTTGGGATGCATAACGTAAAACCACCCACCATACTTACCTTCTTGGTTTTCGGTGATGACTTATATGATTGTACATACCAATGCCAATCAATTTATTGTCCAAAAACAAGTTATATTTATGAAACATTGCCTATCACGTTGATGTTCTACCTAAAATGAATTTCAACACCATCTTCATTGAAAATTTTCTTAATTTCTATAATTAACTTGAATTCCAGGTGCTGAAAAGTTGGTTTACTGGGAGACAAATAACTTGGATGATTTAGATGCAATTTCCACTGAAGGTTATCATCGTATACTCCAGGATGACGACTGTGAAACATGCGATATTGATCAATCCAGAAATAAATAATAATTGGAATGATTTGATATGTTGGATTCACATACTAAATAACAAGAATAAAGAAATATATACTGCTGTCATGGTATTTTTCCATGAAATTTTCTCTCTTCGAAACCAAATATTCATATCTCGTTTGAGAATGCCAACCTTTACCTGTAAACGGTTATAACATTAATTTAATATTCTTGATCTACTTATTTCTTTCCAGTTCTATACTACATACTACGAAAACAGACATGCAAAAAGTTTATGATTACTTCCATATATATATATACTGTACGTTTTAGAATTTATTTTCTAATTATTATTTCTCTCTATCCAATAAATGATGTTATTCACTTGCTGGTGATAATATCAGGTGCCTGTGTATACCGAATTGATTGCCTCAGATATGATATATATATATATATATATATATATATATATATATATATATATATATATATATATATATATACTGTGTTATAATGTCATACAATCTTTTCAAATGATATATATATAAACAAAGAATATTTGAATATGCTATGGGGATTTTTAAACTGCTGAAATATACATATTTCTCCTGAATTTTTACTTCGAAGTGATATTTGTGATTTGTGATTGTTACTTGTAATACAGTAGACATTATTCTGATAGATGTGATATTTGTGATTTGTGATTGTTACTTGTAATACAGTAGACATTATTCTGATAGATGTGATTTTAGAAATCTATGAATGTGAAGATTACTCTATAGTGGAATGTCAGTCGTAATTGTTCTTATCTAGGTGTACATTTAAGTTGAACTTTCTGATGACAGTTTTTTTTAAAAATGAAAACCTTACCGCTTGTAAGGAATTCAATAAGCTCTGAAATAAAGATTCTTTGAAGCAGTTGGGTGAAACATATATAACGTTGTTCTTAGCTCTTGTTGTGTTTCTTCACTTGTATCATGTAACGTAGTTATCTGGTACCATCGGTTTTATGAAGTAAGAAATAGTAGTTGGTAACCTGAATGAAAAACAGATAAATTATATATTTGTAATATCCCAATGAGTAGAAAAATTAGATTTTCTGACGTTTCGTGACTTAGTGTAAGCCACTTCTTCAGAGAATAAATAACCAAATTAACATTAATCCAAGTTTAAATAGTACAAACGGAACAATCAAAGAATATTAGGTGATCAATCAAAAACAGGTCTGAATAAATCACTGTCACGTCATTTCATTTCGGTCAAGGTGATTCATAAGCTACATGTATGTAATTTTGTGTGTATGTATGCACTGTTAATAATGAAAACTGTGTGACCTTTATAATTACAAAGGATAGAGTTTGATTTGTAATGTAAAGGTGTGAAATTGTAAATAATATCAGACTGAGTGACTAGGATAGATGGTCCAAGTAGGCTGTATGGTAAGGCCTTCCTTTCTATTGAGAGCTGTGGGATTAAGCATTATGTGGAAGGCTTCAGCTACTCTTCTTTCTTTGTAGTTGGAAAAACCTTTCTGTAGTATTTTGATGTTTTCGAAATCAATTTGATGACTGTTGAAGATGGCGTGAACTGCTATTGCCGATTTAATCTGAAGTCTATCTAATTCTACAGGATTATTAGGAGGTTTCTTTGTGTACCTGATATGTTCTTTAGCGCGAGTTAAGATTTCGCGAGATGACTCTCCAATATAGAAGGCATCACAATCGACACAACCTAATTTGTAGACGCAGTTCTGTGTGGACATGAATGGTATTTTTTCTTTTAGTCGAACTAAAGTATTTCGAAGTGTGTTAGTTGTTTTGTAATATACTTTAATTCTGTGTTGTCTTAATATCCTTTGGAGTTCTTCAGTTGTGCCATGACGGTATGGTAAGACTGCAGTACCAATCCATGGCATTTCATTCGAATTATTATTATTATTGCGTACTGAATTGTCTTGTTTTAAAATACTTCTAATAATCTTCATAGGAAAATTATTAAATTGTAAGATGCTAATTATATTCTTTTGTTCTTTTTGTTTGTCCTCTTCTGAAGAGATGATCTTGTTGGCTCTTCTAACAAGATTTAAGGCTAACGAAATTTTAGCACTGAAAGGATGTGCTGAATGGAAGTCGATGTAACGATTGGAGTGTGTGGGTTTTCGGTAGATGGATAAATTTAGAACTCCATTTATATTTCTTTTCACTAAGCAATCTAAGAACGGTAGCTCTCCATGTTCATTTTCATTCTCATTTGTGAATTTGATGTGAGATGAAATTGTATTTATCCGTTTTGAAAACGATCTTAGATGCGTCTTTTTTATTACTACAAATGTGTCATCTACATATCTGAGCCAAATTCGTGGTTTAATTTCGTTGGAGAAAATCTTTGATTCTATGTGTGTCATAAAAAGATTGGCCACAATCGGGGACACGGGAGAACCCATTGCTACACCATTTGTTTGTCTGTATAACGTTCCGTTAAAGGTGAATAGAGTTGAATTTAAGCAGAGTTTTAATGATCTCATGATTAAACTGATGCTTAAAGGACATCTGTCTGATAGGGTAATGTCATTCTCTAATAAGCCACTAATGAATTCTAAGCATATATCAATTGGAATACTCGTATATAAAGATACAACATCAAAGCTTACCATGACTTCATTCTTTTCAATAATTAATTCCGATAATTTTGATTTAAAGTCATATGTATCTTTAATCATATTATGTACGTTAAGCTGTAGTGGCTTTAATATGTTGCTTAGATATTTGGATAAAGCATATGTCGGTGTGTTGGTAAAATCTACTATCGGTCTTAGAGGAATATCTGGTTTGTGAATTTTCGGTAAACCATAAAACCGTGAAGTATTACATGATTTGGGATACAAAGCAAACCAAAGCGAAGCCCCAATGACTGGTTTTAGCTCTTTCAAAAGTTCACTTGTATCTGATTTGACTTTATTTTTCATCGTTTGAGAATTTGATTGATTGATCTTTTCATAAGGTCCTGTTGCAAGATGTTCAAGAGCTTTATTAACATAATCTATTCTATTCATGACTACTGTTGTGTTACCTTTGTCTGCTTTTGCGATTATGATCGTTTTGTCCTTTTTAAGCGAATGTAGGGCCTTGTATTCTTCTTTTGAGATGTTTGGTGTAAGGTGTTTTTGTTTAGTCAAGATATGGGAAGTCTTTTGACGTAATAAATGCGATTCTTTTTCTGGTAGTTTTGCGATTATTGGCTCTAAAATTGGAGCAACTTCAAGGGTGCTAAGTGGTTTTCTATGTAAATTGAAATTTAATCCTTTCTCCAGTAGGATGATTTCATGATTCGTTAAGTTTCTGTCAGACAAATTATGAACGATTCTTAGAACATTCGGATCAGATTTTATTGCTGACGTTTTCTTATCTTTCTTCCTTTCTTTGATCTTTTCAAATTTTTTAATTTGTCGGCGTTTTGATGAATCTAAATAATGGCGTTCTCTTTCTATGAATAGGTTAAAAATCGCGGTTTGTAAATCTGTAGGAATTAAAACATTGAAATATGTGTGTATTTACGTTTAATAACATATGAGGTTTTCGAAACTTGTGTAGTAAAATCCATATATTTGCACTAATCAACTGACACTATAGTATCAGTATAAGGTTATGGAGATTGTTGAGCTTTCGATTGGGACAATGAATTGATCAATGTTAGACCACTATTGAAGTCAGAAACTAATAACACCGTTAAATGCTGGCTCAGTGGTTTAGAGGTTAAGCGCTCACGCGCGAGATTGGAGGTCCTGGGTTCGAATCTTGCATACGAGATCGTGGATGCGCACTACTCAGGAGTCCCATACTAGGGCGAGACAACCGTCCAAAGACCCCAGCTTTTCAATGGTGGTCTAACATTGATCGATCCATGATCTCAATCAATGACATTGAATTATTTATTACCTTAAGTTTCTACAGGTAACTATCTACGAAGAACTTTTCCCAACGTACATGGGTCCAAGTGTTACATATTCCAACTTCAGAAACCTAACAATAAAGGGATATAGTTAAAAGTTACTTAAATTAAATATATAAAAATTAAAGGGAAATAAGTATTATAAACATCTGCGCTATAATGGTCAATACTGAGTTATATGAAACTAGTTGTGTAACTACCCAGTGCTATTACCTCATGGGCCTCATCCAGGAAGTTTGAGTCTTTCTTTACAACCCAAAATAGCCGCCAGTGACTATTGTAATTTTTTGTTTTAGCCGTCGTCGGTTATCTCTAATTTATTTCTACTTCAGTATCTCATTGAGGTAAACGGTGAATTAATATGTTTAACATGAGGCCGAACCCGAAAACAGACTCATTCTTTTGAGTAGGAATTTTTTCCCTACTTAAGCACTGTCTTTTCGGTGCTGCAAAAACAGTCAACTGCCTGTAATTTATGCACATCCTCTACATGTACCATTATCGAATCGTAGCATAGGTTGGTAGACAATTGGATAGTTCATTGGAGTACTTTAAGAAATGATAGATGAAATTTATATGTTCTTTAGAAGGTGCGATCGAGACTATGTCTACAAGATGACCACTAGATAAGAGACTAATCTTTAAAAATTGTTGAACATGGAAATTATTATTAGTATGAAAGTGCATAACTCATGCGCAAGTCCACCTTATCGGTTTGGTGAAGTGAATAATCCCTTTGCTTAAATGATCATACTAAACGAATGAAAAAATGATTTGATGTTCTCAGTGAAGCTACAGATGCGTGACTAGCCGTAAATATTTGAGTATTGTTCAAGAAGATACGGCATGTTTTATTATATAATCAATAAAATTACTTCCTAACCGGGATCTATCTTAAAACTAAGAGTTCATTGTCCGAATAGGAATAAACTGATATAATTTTATAGTGTTTTCCAAAAATTATCTTTAGTTTGAGAAGAAACTCATAGCTTTGATTATTTCAAGTTTCTTGTCATACATATCAGGTTCTGGTCTCAGTCTATGCTCTTATGATTGATAAGTTGACCAGAAAAATACACAACCTTAAACATAATAAAGTAATCATCGACATTACATGAAAAGTGAATCGTGTAAGTTATCAGGCTACATATTAATTATTTACTTATTTGACTCACAGTGTTTACCTTCTGGTAGGTTAATCGATCCTGAAGAAATATTAGTTCATTTAGTGATAGTTTTCTACTTTGGTGATAACCTTGGATGATGGATTATTGTTGTGATCTATACTTAGGATAATACGAGTCGACTGGTGATCAGAATTGAGTAAAGATGTGATGCAATAATTATTTGCAGCAGAAACTGTTATGTTATTGTAATTCAGCGATACTCACCTGCCCATGAAGAACAATTATAAAGATTGATCTGTACAAGAGAATGTTTAATGTTTGGAGAAAGAGAAATTATATTGACATGATTGAATATGTACTGATTACGTGATACTGAAAATGTTTTATTAGAGGGAATAACTGAACAATACACGAAGAAAGAATAAGCAGGATATTTGCACTGAAATGCAATACGATGTGATAAGACATTACTTTGAAGTGTAGTAGTAACATAATTTTTGAGGTGGCTCTAATAAACTAACTTTTTGGCTTTAGGTATGGTCAATAATCCAAATTGCTTCATCTTAATCTAAACTTTTTTAACCTGTATAAATGTCAATGATAGTTTGATGTTTCATTGATTTTTTGTGAAAATAATTTAAAATGAACTTGGAAACGGTAATTATTCGTTATGGAGATAAAAATTCTCTGCCACCATTAATTTTTGTATTTGCCGAAACGTTTACACTTGCAAATATTTTAGGGTAGGGTTTTTCCAAGAATACCTACAAATAATGACTTTTTTATCAACTGAATACTAAAATGAAATGATCAGGTGATAACTGATCACTGAACAAGTGCTTCATGATAATTTAGGACTTACGTAATGTTGGCTAGTATGGGAGCAGGTTGAAGGAATACTAGGGTTGTTCAAACTAAAACAGCACATCAGTCCATGAAGTTACTGACAACTGAACTGAGTTGTGTAGATCATTCGATTGAATCCTTAAAATTATCATATTCAATGTTTGTCGACTTTTAATGATATAACCTAGAATCTGCCACGACGATACAAGTGTATTCATTCTATCTTCTAAAACCTGGGTTTTAAAATTCTCTTATTGGTTATTTTATTCCACAAACGTATTCTTCTCCTCGAATAATATCGTTTATACCGAATGTTTCTGCTACTATTGACAATCTCACTACTTCTACCATTCTGCTATTAGTCTTGGTAATTTCATCTTGTTGTGCTAATATGATTTGGTAGCTTGGACCAACGTGTATATATGCCAGGTTGTCTGTAGGAAGTGACTGACTGATTGAATTCAGTACTTCTCCAATTGTGCATACTACCGACTGCGCATAAATTGTTCTTTCTTATGCTTACTTCGAAAAAAAATCAATAAAATTATTAAAAGAACAATGAAATTGTTCAATATGTTTGTTTATTTCTTCTATTAAGTTAAAATTATTGTTGTTATTTGAAGGTTGGACAGACAAGATAAAAAGTAAATTACGATTATTTACTGATGGCTTGTAACTTTGACCTCCATGTTTTTAAGGGCATAGTGGAACGTGGAATCAATCGGTATTAGTATTTTAAATGTTACATACAAGCTAGTGTATATTATTCTTGTCCATCTTGTTTCTGTTGATTACTTACTTACGCCTGTTACCCCTCGTCGAGGAGCATAGGCCGCTTACCAGCATTCTCCATCCAACTCTGTCCTGAGCCTTCCTTTCCAGTTGTTATTCATCCTTTTCATATCTGCTTCTATTTCCCGACGTAATGTGTTCTTTGGCCTTCCTCTTTTCCGCTTCCCTTACGGATTCCAAGTTAGGGATTGCCATGTAATGCACATTGGTGGTTTCCTTAATGTATGTCCGATCCACTTCCAACGTCTTTTCCTCATTTCCTCTACAGCTGGAAGCTGGTTTTCCCTCTCCCATAAAGCGCTGTTGCTGATAGTATCCGGCCAATGGATGTTGAGTATTTTACGTAGACAACTGTTTATAAATACTTGTACCTTCCTGATGATGGTCGTAGTAGTTCTCCACGCTAACCAGAAAAAAATTATTCTGTTGATATTGTAAAGAATTTTCTCTTCCTCTTTTATTGTTTGCTTAAATCTTCTGATTGATGCTTAGAACTACAATTGATCAGTCTCCTATTGGCATATGTACATCCAGTGAAGATTGCCTCGATATTGTTTTAAATCACAAGCACTAACAACAGAGATGGATGGTGGTTAGCAGTCAATTTAAAGGTTGTTCATATAATCTGTCTAAATCTATAAAGGTTTCTTTATTTCTAATTACTTTAAATAACAGTAACTCTTCCCATTGATGAAACTAAACCTTATTTCCGTTTACAAAATGAAAGCCTTATCTCAGCCTTCACTTTGACCTTAGATTACTATTATTATTATTATTATTTCATTTAATTCAACATTTGAAAATTATCCTCATCTACTTGACCATGTCTCAAATTCTATTAACATTAGCTCACAACTGTTTCTAATATTATTTCATTTAAACCCTAGAAACATTTTGAAGAATTCGTTTTAGTTAACTTAACTCCATTCACAATGTCATCTAAAACATAACCATTATTTTTATACCCTTTCTTTATTTACTCACGATTTTGTAGATATTACATAAACTTATATTATCAGAAGGGGGTTTCGTGGAGATTTCAATAATTTTATATAGTTAAGATCATGAATCAATTGAAGCTAGACGACCATGCTAGGTCCTGGGTTCGAATCCCGCGAGGCGGGATCGTGGATATGCACTGCTGAGGAGTCCTACAATGGGACGAAACGGCCGTCCAGTGCTTCCACGTTTTCCATGGTTGTCTAGCTTCAACTGACTCATGATCTTAACGACATAAGCTTACATTGCTATCATTTATATCACAAAACATAATGAATAATTTATAATTGTTCTGTTGAATTTGTGTTTTATATGAATGATCAATTAGCAATTCTTAACCGATAGTTGATTAGTTTCTCAGTAGTTCTGTCTTCTAAGACTTATTCTTTTATAGTCATGGGATTACTTTCATGAGTAAACAATTAATTCAAAAGATCTGTACTATTATTACTGTATTAATCAATTATATAAACATAGTATGGTCAAACTGACTTCTCCCAGTTATTTTTTTCTATATAGAAATTACATTTTCGGTTCTTTAAAATATATACTTAATTAGTTGAACAGAAGTTCTGTTTATATCCTTATATAATTAGAATTCCAGAGATTTATTTAATAACTTTACTATTGTACAAATTTTTCGTAATAACTTGGTCAATTGTTCAAATGAGACTTCAAAATATATATATGAATAAATTCTGAAGAATTGTTGTCGTGGGTAAATTCAGTATGAATAATTTTATAAATGATTATTTACTATGCCCCCAAATGCCTTGGTACAGCCGAGAGTGGGGAGAGTACGCTCTCCCTCTCTAAATGCTCTCACATGGCCACGCGTATATAGCTTCTGTCAGGGAAGTCCTACTCACTGCCTTCTCATGGCGGGAGTGTTGTTCACGAAATTGAAAGAACGAAAAGCGAATATACGGCGCTTTGTTCGGAATGGTGGACACGGAAATTTTACTAGGAGAGTTGAAAAACCCTGATTCCAAACCAATGGTGCACATCAGATCCAGTATCCTGAGGGAACAAATGGAATATGAATCAATCGTTGGTCACCGGCTACCATGGCACTGCATCTCCTCACGATGCTCCACTGCGTTGTGTATCAGACCTTTAGGTCAAAGGCTCGGGGTGTGTCCCCCTAAGAAAACCACCTGCATCAGTTTGGACACCTGGGAAGTATCAAAGTCCTCACACAAATCTCATTTGATTTGTGCGGCGCATATTTATCTGGTGCCCCTTGTACCAATATTTATGTGTTTAAATAAATATGTAACTATTAATTATGATTAAAAGCTGAACATTATTGCATTATACTATAATCTATTTTGCTGTTTGCTTGTTTCAGTTAATCTTATTGATCTGATTACATTTAAGTTATCATATTTTGAAATAAAGAAAAGACCACTATTGTTTGGTATTACAAAATTAAGTCGGTGACACTTTCCTTCAATCTAAGAAATGAAGGATTATATGAGATTTAATTAGTGTGAAGATTAAAATGGATATCTGATTGTCAAAATCAATATAACACATACTATGTTAAACAAAGTTGTTTTTTTCATTCAGAAGATAGTTCCAATCACAAACTTATAATACCTTGATGAACTACTGAAAAGCCAGGAGATATCAGATAATTGTTTTAAACAAATTTTGATACTTTTGAGCGCTTTCTCATACACGACCACATGAGCTGGGGAATCAAACGAGTCTGCGGTCAGACAGTAACTCACTAAATTACTGACTATTTATGTCATCTGGAAAACCAAATGTTTCATTTAGCTCATTTTAGACTTCTTTATGGAAAATTGGTACAAATCTTAATTAACTACTTTATATCTAGTATTTACTACAACATACGACTGTCGTTAACAAACATAAAACATGTTTTTTTTAGCGTTTATTAACACTAAACTTCTGACACTATCGTCTAAGATGATATTATCAAAAACAAACAGGTTGCAATGTTTGGTTTGTTTCATCTCTAACATAGAATGAGATATTTAATACTTAAGTAAAAAAGCATAGAAAACCTAATATTTTAACTCATGTTAAGCATAAAACTAATGAAGAGTTTTACCTCCCTCTAAACTCCAGAAAATGTATAGTATACTGTTTAGGATATCTTGAGCGTTTATTCACTTGATTACGTAACTTAGGTAGATGAGAAAAGCACTTTGGAGATATAAGCAATATGGTTTACTTTCATGAAGTGACCAGTTCTTACTAAAGAGTTTAGATATATTTTCCTCAGTAGACTTTTACAAGTTTCATTTTTTTTAAAGCTTTTACACTTAGAGAAAGGTGTATCGCTGTTACTGCAAGACTTGTTAAAAATAAAATTGTCTTCTTTATACACTGAGGTCATTTGAAGAGATATTGAGACCTAAAGTGTACTGTACAGGTAATTTATCCTAATTTGGAAGATTTTGGCGTTACATATCGTCTATCATGAAGGAGATCATATCCAGGAATTTCAGATTTCGTGGCAAGCACAATGTTATTCACCTAGTGTGTTGTATTTCAGTGATTCAAGCTTCAGTCAATTTACAATACAACAACACGATATTTCACAGGTTTCTTTGGTAGGTAAATGGGTCAGTTCTTACATGGTTGAATTCAAAGGTCACAGTTCCTCACTGAAAATCAAAGAAATCTAACTTCAAATTAAGTGAAAAATAATTTTTTTCAACAAAATTCGGCCGTCCAGTACTTTCAGGTTTTCGATGGTGGTCTAGCTTCAATTGACTCATGATCTCAACTCTATAAAATTCAAATAATTTATCTTAAAGTTATTGTTACATCACTGGGTGATCATAACTAGACAATTATTAGAAACCAGAAAATATTAGCATAGGACTTCTCAGCAGTGGGCACCCACAAGCAGATAGAGTTCAAACTCCGGGTTTACAGTCTCGTCCAGAATCCTTAACCTCTAGACCAATGAACTACCTGATGTATTACATGTCTAAATCCGATCAGTTCGTAATATCGTACGACCATCTTTAGTTTCCTGCAGTAGATCTCAATGGTTGTCAAACTGCGGTTAGTCTGTCAATGTAAATTGTGAAAACTTAACAATTTTCACAAATCTTCCATAATAAAGTTATTTTTCTGAAGAAATGTCAGCTCATTTGAATAAACCTGTCATGATCATGAGGCTCAGCTGGCAGTGATCAGGTGTAACAACATTATAACCACGAGGCCGATTACCATTCTAACAACCAGAACAACAATTAATATTGGTAAGTTCAATGATTGTACTATTAAGGAGTAAGGATTTAATTTCCAGTAGTTTATGTGAAATTATTTATCAAATCAATAAATAAGAGTAAGTGAACTGTCTCTCTTTTGACAATGTTTTCTATTAGCTGAATGATTTAGTTGAAAATATATCGATATCTTCCTGAACAATATGATTAGTACCAGAAAGACGATCATAAACTTAGACGAGATACCATAAGATCCAGTGAACACAGAATCTCCAAAAAAATCAGGTTTATTTTTTAATTAGTCTGAATCGATAACATAATTGTTACTTTAAAATAATTAAGATCGGATAAGTTAATTTTCTGAATAAAAATTTCATTTTGTGATTAATGTGACCGATAAGAAATATAGAGATGCCTACGATACAGAAATCAATCATTCTACATTGATTATGATTAATTGATGGCTACATCAAAATAGTAGCTCACAGTGATAATCGTTTTGTCGAAACCAGAACCTAAAATAAAGCATATTTTGAGGCTAACTTATTTTTAAAATTCTCTCTCTGTTCATTTCATTCAATCTTTACAAA
Source organism: Schistosoma mansoni (assembly GCF_000237925.1). Lineage (NCBI taxonomy): Eukaryota > Metazoa > Platyhelminthes > Trematoda > Strigeidida > Schistosomatidae > Schistosoma > Schistosoma mansoni. The sequence goes on along the minus strand of NC_031495.1, from coordinate 62,262,515 downwards.
ATTTGTATAGGAATAACTCAGAGGACCTATGTCAATATAGCCAAGATCTGCAATCGAACTAGGCTTTAAGCACATGACTGTTGAGCTATTTCACGGATGAATGTTGTAGCTAAGGCTAAGGGTGTTGAATTATCTTAGCTAGAATGTGTGCATATGAATCACTACATTCATTGCCTAGGTAAAATTACAAGTTGTTAGAATTTCTGCGTAAATGGTAGCAACTTATCCTATCGACATGTGATATGATTGGTTATTTTTAGTACATATTCTATCAGTCCTTGTACACACATTTCGATCTTGTTTTTCTAGCCCGATCTCTGACCTTGTGGTTGGTTATCACACTTCTCATTGGTTGGTAAACTGGGTCAATGTAAATTTGTTTATCGATTGCGAAATGACCTGAATACCAAACTTGAAAAAATTCACAAGTCTTTTTTGTGCTATTTGTTAATACGAATCAAACAATTCCAGCTAGACCGAGAAATGTCTACTGGAGTTGATATACGCGAAGATACGTATTAATGTTTGGCAATTAATCAATGTTAATGTAGGAGAAGAGTATGCCCAAATTTTTCTTATGTAATATTTTCTAAGGTTATAGAAGTGCATATTGTTGTCTACCTATATGTTTAAATCGCTTTACATAATTTACGTGGGAGGAATTTTGTTGATCTGGGTTTATGTATGAGATATTTTATAGTTGAAATCATGAGCGCTTAACCACTAGACCAGCGCTCGCGCGCGATACTGAAAAGTCCTGCGTTCGAGTCTCGGGAGGTGGGATCGTGGATGCACACTGCTGAGGAGTCTCACAATAAAACGAAACGGTCATTCAATGCTTCAAATTTTTCCATGGTTGTCTAGCTTCAATTGACTCATGATTTCAACTATAAAATTACCGATATGAGATACTTTTCATAGAGTGTAGGATATTCATTCAGTTAATATCTAAATATAGCTTTAAACTTGATGTTTTTAATAAGGATCTACTTATAAAAATGTGCTGGGAGACATTCATTTCACTTTTCTGAATAAAGTTCGTACACAAATGATCTTGGGAACTATTTAGTTGTTGATTATAATTAAAAATTTGACTGGTATAGGTTACTCTGTACGGATTCTAATAAATACTACATATAGCGATGTTAAATTACTTTTTAAATATCAACCAAGATTTATTGTCGAAATTATAAAAAATAATCTTTTTAGGATTTAGGATATGATTTAACAAATCAGTGACCTCTTCATCTCTGGAATCCAATTTATATGTCTTTGTGTCAATTCTTAATAGAAGACTTGGATGGATGTCGGTAAGATGAAAATTACATAAACATCAGACATTCCAAGTCCTTTCCACATTTCCTTGATAAGTAATATCAATTAATCCGGGTTAAAAAAACACACACAGTTTTTCTCTTATTAAATCTTAGATGGTCAAGTCAGATGTCAATTAGTCAAATTGAAAACATAATATTATTTCCCATACTGGTCGTAACCATAGCAATTGATCAAATACATGCACATCAATCATTGGATGATAACTAATTTGGAACAAACAAATTATTACGTAGGCATAATTTCAAATACTAGCGAAAAACACTATTTAGTGGTAATGGATGCAATCATCTACGAATCAGGTTTTGACTTTTCTTTGAAAAAAGAAGTTGTTTATGTAATATACCTTTGTGTTATACACTTTTGAATGATTTTTAAAAAACATTCCTATAGTTTGATGCAATATGAACCAAAGGAAGGAGGTAACTTTAAACTAGAAATGTGTGACATTTATTGACAAATTTTGTAAATGTGCACTATCTTTTCAGAAATGACATTTTTCTAATTAAAAAATAATATTGGGACTAACTACTCCATATCTATTAGAAACGATTAATGTGTGCATAAGAAATATAAGCAAACAATGATGGTGGCGATAATAATAATAAAGATAATAATTTTAATGAGACAATACCAATAGCTTGAGACGTCATGTGTTACCGAACTATCCTCGTTTGAACATCGCTAGTCTAAATTATGATAGGGTTCAGTATCCCCAATTGCTATATCCTAGTGAAGATTAAGGTACGGGTAACTCCTGTAATCTATTAATGGACTAATATTCGATAAATATTCTTATTGTATAACCATTCAGTAATTAGATTGTGTATATCTATATTCATCTTATTACAAGCTTCATTTTGACTTATAGATTATTAATGTACGATTGACTGTTCTTAAATTATATCCAGTTTCTTGATTACCGTTTCCCACGTTCACAGACACATTTTAGCTTGATCTTGTATAAATATTATTTCCTATTTTATGGTGTGATGTAGTCTGTTTCTCTGGTATAAAAACCAAGTATGTTTCGCATAGTGGAAACTGTCATTGGTGTTCCGGACTCTACTGGACGGGTTAGGCGGACAGAGGACCAATAAGGATGCTAGGCTGCTCATACCGGTCAAACGTCATTGATTTAGCACAGTACTAAGATTGAATAAGTCGTATTCCAATTGGCGAATAAACCACATGATAACTAAGCGGGGTTAAATTCACAACCCCAATCTATCCACTATTCGTAAACAATGACTTGGTAATCAAATACGTTTGCAATGTTTGTGTCTTTTTTATAATAACTCAATCTTCGCAGTCATGTTTTCCTTCAAATATGGTGTCTCAGTACATTTCGTTTTCAGAAAAAGCATTTATATATCACCCTTGGGTAATTTGCGTCATGTGTTCTCCGAGAGCAAACAATCCTAGCGAATTCACGGAAGAATTTCTCCAATCACTATCATTTTTAGGTTGAAGGGCTTGAGTTGCTCCAAATTTTTTGGTCGAGGCAATCTGATCAGGATGCATACTGTAAACAGAGACTGATCAATTACGGCCCTTAAAATCAGCAACCAGACAACTTAAACCTTGAAATATATATCCTTGGAACTTCAAAGTAACTAATTTTAGGCGTTAGGTAATTTATTGAAAAATGTAAGACTGACTTGTATTTTTACAGACTTTGTATCTAAATAATAAACATTAGGTTTTTTTGTTCTATTCCCTTACTTCTTTCATATTGTCCTATTAAATTCTATTTTCTAACTACTGATTTGAACGTCATACATGAGAAAACCCATTGTTCTCAACACAGACTCTACTCTTATATAAAGCAACATTTACCTATGTATTCAAATAAAATGTCAAGCTAATCTAAGTCAGTGATAACAGTGGAATAGATTAGATAATAAATGGTGGTAAGTAAAAGTAAAAACTGATTGTAAGGTAATAGATTTAGTTGCACCTATAAGAAGAATATCACGGAATGTTAACATAGGAAAAAAATTCAAAACATAAAGGAATCAAATTATCAAAACAACAATCATTAAAAATTACGTTGAATTACTTGAATATATCCTCACAGTAAAGACGAGTTTCTCATAGGTAAGTAATCCTACTGAGAAAGTAAAAAACACGAAGTGTCGAGAATTTCTGACGACATCTATTAAATACTCATATATAAGCTGCAGATATTACGGTCTTGTCGTTGTACTTTCAGACCTTTATTGAATTACTTTGCATATAGAATCTTGGGAACACTTTGTGTTTTTAACGAATGCTATTTATACCCTCAAGCAGCTGGGTCTCAGTTACCTCTGAATAAAGCATCAGGACGTATGACTGGAACCGGTCCTTTGTTGTCACATAAAAGTCGAACTGAATGTGTGATGTTAATTGTGATACTTAACACTGTCCTTCATCATACTTCTATGTAAATTTTCAAACTACTCATTAGTAGCAGAAATAACTCACGCATATGTTTTGCCACAGTTATTAAGTAGTTGAAAAATTCGTCACTAGGAAAATCACTATTTACGAATAAGCTTGGGTGGGTCTACGCGTTGAAACAAGTATTGTTGTTCACTAGTTCAAAGAAATTCATTCGGAAGCTTGTTATCGTACAACAACTAACAGCCCACAGTTTATACTCTGATTTAGTCAAATTTTATCGATCAAGACTTGAAAGTCAATTTACTTTACACTGGAATTCTGTTCGTCTTTTTACCTATTTGATGTGTCAGAGAAATGAAAACTATTGTCTCATCCATCTTTATAAGTAAAAATATGAATGTACCAAAGCTAGAAAGACCTGATCGAATAACGTCATGAAAAGCTATCAGAAAGCGTGTTAGAAATAACTTGTGTATTACCAAGTGCTGGACCTCATAAACTAGTCAAAATCTTCTTTATTCACACTAACACTTATCCATTCTTGAAAAGAACTAAACTCCAACAAAATCAATCCGGGATAATTCAATGTGATATTATCAATTGCCATTATTCATTCAGACTAATATTTTAACTAAAGGCATATGCATTTTAAACAATAGAAAACGTGTCTTTGTGTAGAGTACTGACGAATAAATTCGATAATACAACTGAACACATAATAAAGTTACTCCTGATGGTAACTCCCTACTTATAATTTATTGACATTTTGTTAATTAGAAAAATTCGTTTATATTATGTTTGATTTTCATTCTCATCTGAAATTCGATTCTTAACAGTCCTTCAATATCTTGTTTACTGAGTTATCGTTTGATTTCATATTTGTTTGGTAATATTCTCTTTCAACGCTTTTAGAGATAATGAATTTAGATTGTATTATTTTGTCTACTTATCACCCTGGGTTCATGTAATTAATAAATAATAATTATTGAAAGAGTACCTTGTTCTCTTCTGTATCTTTTGGGAAAATATTTATGAGTATAAAGGGTCAAAGAGGTATATCAGATTTCATTTTAGTGCTGTTAAAACTCTATTTGTGAGCTAACTGGCATTTATTCAGTGTTTATACTTTATGGTAAATATACTGGCTGGCATCGTTCAACCATGCCTAGAGTCAACCAACGATCAGCTAATGGCATTGCTTATGGTAGCTCGATATTGTGACTTGACTAAAATTCCCATGTTTGTCTAGTTCTTAGGGCTGATCAATTTCTTTTCATACAATTCCTATACACCCACTAATCAACGTGACTTGATGTCCTCTGCACCTAAGAAGTAAGTTTTCAGTGTCTGGTTTTACGTAAGATCGCAGATATTCACATTAGAATTGTTATAACGTATGCCTGCCAAGTTGTTATATCGATTGCTTGCGTGTGCCCTATTTGATATATGGACGTGATGATGCCCGCCAATGAGAGAAGAGTGAATTATCGATCGGAACACTGCATACATCTCTACTTTTAAGAAAAAAGTCAGAGTTTTACAATTACGTATCGATATTTTTACCTGAGGATGCTGTTTGAACTGATTCAAATTGATATAACTATGAAAAATTAGAAGAATAGAAACAGTAAAATGACTTTTCTGGAATCAACTCATTTCATTTTAAAATAAATATTGTATTTTATACAGTGGTTAAATTGATATGCTAATCAATCAGATAATTGCAGAATGATTTACAGAAAATAAATGAAATGTGTTTAGCAGTGGGATCCAAAACGCCCGTTCCGTCCCATTCGGGACTCGTCAGGTAGAGATACCTTGGTCTCAAAGTTGATGGTCTCTCCAAACCATCACAAATAAAATTAAAATTCGCACCCGTTATAC
>NC_031495.1:62246038-62256708 GCF_000237925.1 Schistosoma mansoni | reverse complement strand
TCATCACGTCCATAAATAAAATAGGGCACACGCAAGCAATCGATATAACAACTGGCAACTCATACGTTATAACAAGAATAATACAAGCACCACAGACTTTCGTCAACTAGTTTGTGGAGATAAGTGTAATGTAGAGGTTGTTTTTCGTCACTTACCGTTGTCAAACACAAAAACACTGAGAATCAGGGAGATATCAGTCATAAACTGTTTAAAACTATCAGTTTTATTAGAAATTACATGGTTATTTGACTATTTTCTATAGAATACAAACCTCAGGACCAATAGGTTAAATAATAATTCTGATACAATTCTTACTGAAATTCTACTCTCTTCAAGTGACAAAAAAGTATAATCAGAAGTGAACTTCATTAAAAAAAAAAATGGTAAATAAGACCTTCAAACCAGATAATGACGCCATATATCATAGTTGAAGATATCAATATCAGTTAGATTATCTAATCCAATTCTTGTTATTGATATCTAAAATGTTTGTTATTGTTATTAAAAAAAAATATGACAACCAATATGACATGGTATTTATGACCTTTTTTTTTAAACACTAAAAAAAAATATTGTATCTATGTTATGATTGATAATTGACTTTTATTATCATATATAGTAAAATAGAATGAAGATATACGTAAAAAGCTAAATCTAATTTCAATTCTATGAGGTCAATAATCTTTACTTTACTTCTAAAGTATGAAGGAATACCTATAGCCATATAAAGCATTACTTTTAGAGTGTATAAAATAGATATTTAAAAAAGATATAACATTGTAGTTCTATCGAAAAGAGAAGACTAGTGTTCTTTTTTTTTTTTTGAAATTTAGGAATTTCGATTTAGATAAGTTTGATAGAAAGACAAAAAGTATAAAATTAAAAAGAAATTCTATTATGACTATATTAAACAAGCGAAAATCGACTAAATATACAAGTAATAATAATATTGTAAGCAATGATGGTTAGTGGCTAGCAGTGGAATACAGTTTGACGCGCGTTTCATCCTATTTGGGACTCATCAGCTGAAAGCATCTGCATCTCAGAGTTGATATTCACTCTGAGACTCGAACCCAGTACCTTTCGCTTCAAACACTATCACGTTGTCCACTCAGCTACTGAGTCCTGATAGCCACTTGCCTGTGCAATGGGATCCAGGTACATCCAGCTGACGAGTCACAAATTGGACGAAACGCGGGTCCTGGATTCCACTGATAGCCACTATCTATCTTTGCTTATAACGCTTGTGAATTAAGTCTATATTGAGGCAATACGCACAGTATGCACATATGCAGATAAGAGACTGATCAATTGCATTTTTAAACATCAATGGGAAGATTCAAACAAACAATACTAAGTGAATTTAATAATAATAACAGTTTTGTGATACAGACTCAGGTGGCGAAAACCAGTTTATTGATTAATACAAAATTACAAAATATCTTCATAAAATATGTGAACCATATATTAAATACTTCATTTGTAGATCTTCCATCAATTGTCCTGCTTATTCTGTATGATTCTTCCAATTCAAAATTCTTTTCTATTTGCCTTTCTGTTTTCTTCAACTTGATCTTTTTAGCCTTATGCTGCCAGGTTCTCTACTTCCGATTGGTATTACATTCTATTTATATCTGTCGATATAAGTAGCATACACCATAATAGTAGTAGTAGCAGTAAGCGAACGTTATTTATAGACTAGTGAATGGAAATATTAAGAAACGACGATTACCAGTGTATTGGACGTTACTCACAATATTGCTTGTAAGTAATATGTTACGAAAAGTGGCCTCGAAGTCATTGAACGGAATGAAGAGTTGAAGTACAGCGAAAGCTCAGCTTTGACAAAACACTCGGAGGCCAAATGAGAATACAGTGTAGTGGCTGGTACTATGTCGAGCCCTCATAGCTTATTCTAGCTTCCGGATAAGCCAATCTATTCATCCTTCTAGAGTCATATTTTGACCTTGTTAATTATTCATTTATCAACTTTGACTGTTTTTATATGAGCGTATATGTGTACATTTCTCATCTTACTCATCACATGTCTGTAACTTTTTTTTTGTGACTACAAATATCGATTAACGCTAGGTTAAATGGAGTTGGCTCACTTGCCTTTTCCAATCCACTTTGTTCCGTCTCCTTGACTGCCTGTTCAAATCACTAAGTACATGAAATGTACATATTCAAAATCCATTTTCGTATTTGACCTATTAAGTTCCGTTATTCACTGACGCGTGTTAAGTCGATGATTATATACGAGAATAATCCGGATGTATATTTCGACAGAAATCATTTCAATAACAATCAATCATATGATATTAGTGGAGTCAGATAAAAGGCCACAAAAACAGTTACGATTGCTCAACACACCAGAATGTGCATATATATATATATATATATAATGTAAATCGTCTGTAACATAACTACTGTATTATCAAAGTAATTACTCTAGATTATATTACATCTCACTGTTACGTGTACGGTTGTAAGCAGCTGAAATTAAATTACACAATACATTGGAACCACATTATTCTGCCTCAGGATTATTTTGGCTTTGCTTAAAATCGTAGTAATTAGTAAAGTTTTAGAACAACAAGGCCTTAAGTATGTGTTTGTTGAATTTATAAATTATGGTGCATTATGGCTTGGTATTTTACTCATTTAATTATTCAAGTGATTGGTTTAAATAATAAAGGTACTTGTGACATCCATACCATTGAACTTGGTTCATATTTCTAACTTTAAGTACCCTGATGATATTGTGACTGTACGTTTTGGGAAGAAAAAAGTTTGAGTAAAAGGCAATATCAAAATAAAATGATGAATAATTCATTTGAAACTCAATCTTGTGTTGGCTATTTTAATGATTAAAGAAATAAGAGCTGTTGTATGAATTTCTTGTGAATACGGAATCACGGTTGTTGAAATGAATATTGAAAACTTTAGATATATGTTAAAGACATTTACGTAAATCATACAGCAAATTAAATAGAGTTTGTTAAATGATTTGAAAGGTCTCCTTTACTCCCACTTAATCACCGTAATCACTTTGTGAATCAATATAGAGCTCTTGATTGGTCTTAGCTGTTCATTCATTAACCAGGTTGGATGATGTTCAGAAGTTCAATGAAGGACTTGTCTAATTGTCCACTCAATGTAAGTGGTTCAACAAGAGCATTTAAATTGGTGAATGGACATGAGTGGGACTAATTCAAAAATTTTAATTTTACTTTCGATGCAAATGATAAGTTGATCAGAGAACAGGACATGCAGCTTAGTTTCAGTAAATTGTTGTCTTAGTAATTTTCTTACCCGTTGATTTATCATTTCACTAATATTTTCCTTCAAGATCTATATTTCAAGGACATGGATTTTTTTTAGTATGTGTTGTTAACTCCAACTAGGTTCTAGACTGGATCATACTTTTACTGATTTATTTTAATGAATTAATTTGTTGATAGCGATAAAACCTTTTTAATGGTATCAGTGTAGAAACTAAGGTTTATATTATGTGTTGGACTCTTTTTTGTACCTTTTTAAAACGGGTGTATTAATTGCAATCGATTTTATAGACCTACTTCTTGTTAATGAGACGACTAGAAATGAGATACTATCATTAGGTTCTTCATCCAACGTGAAGTTGATCGATGGATGAAGGGTTTTTAATCGTTTAAAAATACTAATCTTCCCCATTTAATTTGTACGTAATAGGAATGGGACCAAAGGTCCTACATTCGACCCCCACGAACGGAGTCGTAGAAGAGCTCTACGGAGGACTCCCACACTATAATGAAATGGCTGTCCAGCACTTCCAGCATTTTAGTGATGGTCCAACTTAGATGGGCTAATAATTTAATAAAACTCAACAATCTTATACTGATGATTGTTATTGAATTTATAGACGAAATACTACCTACTTTTTCCAGAAAAAATGCTACAAGCAGTGATCTTACTGGTAATCCAATTGTGATTTTATCCAGTGGTATGTAAAAGTAGTTATCGAATTAAAATTTGATTTGTAATAACTTCTCTATAATAACACCTAGATGATTTATTCTAGCTTTGCTACGAACGAATTATTCGAATCTTTCCATTTATTCTATCACTCAAACATCTGCCTCTGCCAATGTAACTCACGTGTAGCCTTGAAGCTTTTTATACTTGTGCGCGTGCCTAAATATTTTCATCCCTTTCATGCTTGCAAATGTCGAGTCATGTTCGACTGAACTGAGTAAACACGCTAAAATTTTCCGAACGTTATATTTTATCGTCTGTCTAAATTAATGGTTGTCTGAAATAAACGTACTCGAAAACACTCGTATTTGACAAATTCTATTTTTATTAAAAATGGAATATATATATCAAGAGGGGTTTTGTGGAGATTTTTTTAGTAATTTTTTAATGGTCAAATTCATCAGTCAATTGAAGTTAGACCACTATGGAAAACCTGAAAGCACTGGACGGCCGTTTCGTCCTGTTGTGGGGCTCCTCAGCAGCGAGCATCCACTCGTGAATTCAACTATTAAAACAATTACTAAAAAAACCTCCACAAAACCCCTTCTGATAATAAACATATGCTCACTAGTGACTGGCTTAAAGGGGTATTTCCTGGAGTTCTAGTGAGAAGCAGTGACCAGTAGAGTTCAACCAGGTCTGTTGTTAGATAGTAACTCACTGAAGACAATGGTGGATGGTTACTCAATTTCGTGGATTGGTTGAAGTTGGATATTAACATCGTTGGATGCCAGCCGGTTCGGCAGTCTGGAGGTTAAGTGCACGCGCGCGAGACTGATAGGTCCTGGATTCGAATCTCGTGAGGCGGGATCGTGGATGCGCACTGCTAAGGAGTCCCACAATAGGACGAAAAGGCCGTCCAGTGCCTCAAGGTTTTCTATGGTGGTTTAGCTTCAATTGCCTCATGATTTCAACTATTATTCTGAACGACATTATCAGCCCGAAGTTTGTGCTGATGATGTCGTTCAGAAGGACGATGAAAGCTCCACAACCAAACCATCCAGCTCAAAAAACAAAATTCCATCAAAACCATCCACCTAAGCTACAAATCTTCTCCAGCATTTATATAGTGTTCAATATTTCATTGTAGGATGATTATATAACTAACATTAGTTACTTGATCATTGTACAAAATAGCTAATTTTTATAAATGAATAGTAATTTATAATTTAAAAAATATAAAAGAATTCAACAAAATCTATTCGGTTATAAGTGAACATTTACAAAAAAAAAATTATTGATTTATTTGAAGGTTAATATTTTATCATGCCTTTAGACATTTTTTTTTCATAATTATTAACCATTATTTATAATTAACCACAAGGATACTCATGTATTTTGATGAAGGTAAAATAAGTTCGGAATTTGTTACTTAGTTTCTAGAGTACTGAATAACTGACTATAGACTTTGGTCAGTTTTAAAAAAAATAAATAGTAACTGAATTGAAAAAAACAAAACAAAAACAAACATTTGTCGACATTTGTTAGGAATGAATACTCAAGGTTAAAATAATGATACCATTTATGACTATTATTATTGACTTTTATCTTTATCTCTTGTAAACTCAAGTAATATTGAAGCACAGAAATGATATAACAGCTGATTCAGCCATTTTTGAAGCTCCTATGTATTGAGTAGTCATCGTTGAAACGATTAGATTTATGATTAACAGGTTATATAACCAGTATAGAACTTAAAGATTAGTAAATCTTAGTTAACTGGTCGGTATTTTCACACTCAACTCGTTCTATCATTCATAATTACTAACTTACTTACACCTGTTACTCCCAATGGAGCATAGGCCGCCGACCAGTATTCTCCAACCCACTCTGTCCTGGGCCTTCCTTTCTAGTTTTATCCTATTGTTGTTCGTTCTTCTCGTTTCTGTCTCCATTTCTCGGCGTAATGTGTTCTTTAGTCTTCCTCTTTTCCTTTGGCCTTCAGGATTTCATGTGAGGGCTTGCCTTCTTATGCAGTTGGATGCCTTCCTCAATGTGTGTCCTATCCACTTCCACCACTTCTTCCTGATTTCTTCCTCCGCTGGATGGAATCTGGTTTGTTGTCTCCCACAATAGAATGTTATTGATAGTGTCTGGCCAACGGATCCGAAGTATCTTGCGTAGACAACTGTTAATGAACACCTTTATCTTCTGGATGATGGTTTTCGTAGTTCTCCATGTCGCCGCCCCATACAGTAGAACTGTCTTGACATTTGTATTGAAAATTCTGATCTAGGTATTGATTGACAATCGCTTTGAGTTCCAGATGTTCTTCAGTTGTAAGTATGCTGCTCTTACTTTGCTGATCCGTGTCTTTACACCTGTTTCAGATCCACTGTGTTCATCGATGATGCTGCCCAGATATGTATGGGTTTTCATATCCTCCAAAGCTTCTCTGTCAATTGTAATCCGATTGGTGCATGTTGTATTGTATCGGGGAATCTTACTTTACCATTTATGTATATTGATACCTACTGCTGCTGAGGCTACTACTATACTGGTCGTCTTCTCCTGCATTTGCTGTTGCGTGTGTGATAGAAGAGCTGGATCATCTGCGAAGTCTAAATCGTTCAGCTGCATCCTAGCTGTCCAGTGTATCCTGTGCTTCTCTCCAGCTCCAACTCCACCTGTAGCTCCTCCGAGGGCTACTGCCGGTCTCAAGCCCGGATAAATTAGGAAGTTTGGGCATGGGGTTAGCGACCCCATCTCGTAGAAAACCAACTCGCTAAAAAAACGCTAACCAGAAAAAAGTATTCAAACTATCATTCAGAATGGCCCTAATCTAATACTGTCAGTAAGCTATTATTGATATGAGTATTGTTAGGTAAGATCAAGAAAGATTTCAGTATATTTTGAAAGTGACTTTCAGCACAAAACGATTCATGCTAGTGAACCAACTGTAGAAAGTTTAAAGTATGAATTAATTAATTGCAGATCACTCAATGGAATCAAGCTCAACCATATATAATGGATTATTGTAACACAGTTATGATGGCATATTTAAATTATTGGATTCATTAGGTACTAACTTTAGAGTAACTGAATTTCCTCTATACTTGTAGAATATTCTCTATGGTAATCATTTTGAATAAAGTTTAGATGTTATCCTCAAACTGTAATATTGTTTTTCAGTATGTACGTGGTGTTTGTGCTAACCAATAATTGCTTTGAACATGCTTAATTAAAACTACAAGTAAGATGTGACTTCAAGTGTTTTTGTTGTGTTCAGTTTGATTTGCGTACTGAATACCAAACTACGTATTAGACAGTCCTAGGGACTTACAGTTAGTTCGTAAAATTCAGCTGTAATAGTTGTCTGTTCCATAGTATACTGCTAGGAAAATGGAAATGGCTAGGGTGATAGTTATCTAATTGTAAAAACGATTTAAGCTAGAAGATTACAACACCGGAATTAAGTTAACAATTAAGTAACGCGATCATATACACATTATTCTATACATCTAGTTATTTGCCTTTAGATACTGAATTTACATAAAATCTCATATTCTTCTCATTTAAAAAACACATTAAAGAAATTAGAGAAAATTAGATTGATAATTCAGCTAAAATCGGGAATTTTCAAGTGATATATAGGTGACATTACAAGGTAATCAATATAAAATCAGCTTTACCGACAACATCTCAATACAACCTATTGATTGCACTGGGATCTGATGAACCGCATATTATCTCTACAATACAGCAAGGCTACTATATACGGCTTCTTGATTAGAGCTTTTAAAGTATAAACTTCTCGATTCATTAACCACATGCCGTCAAACATTGGTATAGACTTATCGAATATGTACCTCTAAGTTCAGTAAGAATAGGCATTAAAAACGAAACAGGTGGTCAATCGCTCAATCATTCGAAAATAGCTAATGCAAATTATTGATACAGTAGATAGTTTGTTCAACTAGTAATTTTAATTTTTTCACAGTTGAAATCATGAGTCAATTGAAGCTAGACCACCATCGAAAACCTAATGTGGGACTCCTCAGCAGTGCGCATCCACGGTCCCGCCTCGCGAGATTTGAACCCAGGACCTACCAGTCTCGCGCCAGAGCACTTAACCGATAGACCACTGAGTTTTACATCAACAAAATTATACTCATACACAACTTGGCATTAAAATTGAAGAATATCCTAGAAAAAAACCTGCTGGTTTCTATTCAATAGATTTTGCTATAAAAGAGATTAACTATTCTGATTCATATTATGGTGACCATAGTGATAGAAGTCACTAGTACAAGTACATTAACTTATTGAAACCAAGCTTATGTTAATTTATTCTAGAAAAATATTGCTACCCCAATGAAACAATATATGTATATATATAAGAAGAGAACAACAATAATGAGTTCCATGATCTTGAACCACAACATTTATTTAAAATAACATTCGAAAAAATCAATTATTTGAACATGGAATATATATAGGTCAAAGTAATAACACGAAGAGAAACAAAAAAGTAATGTGCCTACGCTTATATGCAATTATAAAACAATCTAGCCTATCAAATAATTGAAAATATTCGATGGCTGTACAAACCAAAAATTACTACATTCTTACAATAACAGAAAAGCGAATATATATATCTATATCTATCCATACGCATTCACACACACACAAACATGTACAAAAATCATTTTTTGGCTTCATTATTTTTTTAAAACAAGATAGTGATCAAATTAAATGGTAACAAAATGAACATTCAATTTGACAACCGGTTGTTCCGTATATATTTCATCCTGATAAGACAAACAAATTAAAGACTGTTTACAGATATTTAGTAATATAACAACAACAATAATAATAACCATATATATATTCGTTCAAAAATGATGTCTTTGTTTGTTCGTTTTTTTTGTTTTTTTTGTTTATCTATAATACTTTTCAAGGTTTTACATACATCTATTAATATTAAAAGAGGGAGAAAATGAATTTTAATAGTAGAGTTCATTATCCCATTTCTTGATTCGGCAAATTAAAAAGATACTAAGCCCAATAGTAGCAATCTAAAATAAAGAAAAACAATTTTAATTATAGAATATAAATTAGTTGATTGAATAGTAACTATTGTATATCAATTATTTATTTGTAATTCTATATATAAGGGAAAAATAGCTTTGAAACATTAACTTAGTAATTTTCATAGTTGAAAGCATGAGTCAGTTGAAGCTAGACCATCAAAGTAAACCTGGAAGCAGTGGACGGCCGTTTCGTCCTATTGTGGAACTCATGATCTCAACTATATAAAATTACTAAAATCTCTACAAAACCCTTTTCTGATAATGATCATGTGCTCACCAGTGACTGGCTCCATGAGGTATTTCCTGGAGTTCTAGTGAGAAGCAGTATCCAGTGGAATTCAACCAGGTCTGTTGGGAGATATCAACTCACTGATGATATTGGTGAATGGTTGCTCAATTTCGTGGATTGGTTGAGGTTAGACATTAACACCGCTGGATGCCGGCTCAGTTTTCTATCGGTTAGGTGCTCGTGCGCGAGACTGATAGGTCCTGAGTTCGAATCTCGCGAGGCGAGGTCGTGGATGCGCACTGCCGAGGATTTCCACAAAATGACAAATCGACCGTCCAGTGCTTCCAGGTTTTCCATGGTTGTTTAGCTTCAATGGACTCATGAATTTAACTATAAAATTACTAAACTTTCTACACAAAACCCCCTTCTGATATATTTTATTCTTATAATTATTGAATATCAAGATGAGAAGACGATTAGATGGTACGCTCTCAATTACCATTTCATTATATTCATCGAAACATTCTAATAGTACTGTATCATCATCAAAGTCCAGTTCACGTTTACTAAATGCAAATTTCAATGAATCATATGCCATTTTAACGAATTCTTCATCAAGTCCCAGTATATGCTTGACTTTATCCACCACTAGTGTGTGTGAATGATTGGTTTTCGGTAATATTGTTTGACGTAAACTGGACAACCAGTCGTTTCTATCACGTATTGTCAATACAACCTGAAAAATTGAACAACATACAAGTGAAATGATTGCTTAGCAGTGTGATAAACTGGACATTTCTAAAATCGATATACATAACTACTGGGATAGATATAGTTGCCAAAAAATTTGACACAACTGTTAGTCTCTGTAACACTCGAACTTACGTCAACCTCAGTCATATTGTGAAATGTTATCCTCAGGTTACTCAGGTTATGATAGACCTCTTGTACAATTGAGGTATTCACATTGGTCGATGTTTAGCGATCGGTCAATTTACAATGGTCAGATTAATCTGAATGTAGGTTCAGACGCATGGATTCAACATCATTTAACACTTTCCGACATATGAAAGAGTACCTTTTTGATAGAGTTTCGTTCTCTGAGCTGGATGGTTTAGTCGTGGAGCTTTCATAGTCCTTCTGAACGACATCATCAGTATAAACCTCGGGTAGAGGTGAAGTGTTTGAAAGCTCCACGACCAAACCATCCAGCTCAGAGAACAAAACTTCATCAAAATCACCCACCTGAGCTACAAATCTTCTCCACCATCTCAGAAAGAGTACCTTCGATGATGTTCTAAAAGAAAACAATATTGAAGTTTATGATCTCCTACACAAGATGTGATTTATCCTGACTGTCGTTCAAAAATATTTTTAATTTACCAGAAGTT
>NC_031495.1:62229437-62245838 GCF_000237925.1 Schistosoma mansoni | reverse complement strand
TCATAAATAATCAACAAACATCGATCTCACCATCAATTGGTATTCAACCAATCACTTCAGCGACTGCTGCATTAGCCGTTGCTATGGCCGCTGCTGTTGCTTTACAACAACAAAATCATAGACATTCATCATCAAATGCTATTTCTATGCTTACATCATCTAGAGTTGCACCGACTACACCTTCGATACCAGTTCCAATATTGCATGCTCATTTATATTATCCTAGAAATGTAACAACTGTACAACAATTACATAATGCACATCAACAATGCTATCATAATCAGGACCTACCAGTTACGAGCCAGAGCCAGTGCTTCCAGGTTTTCGATGGTGGTCTAGCTTCAACTGGCACATGATTTCAACTTTGAAATATACTGAAATCTCCACAAATCCCCTTCTGATTATAATCATATGCTCACTAGTGACTGACTTCAAGATACATGTCCTGGAGTTCTAGTGGGAAGCAGTGACCAGTGGATTTCAACCACGTCTGTTGTGAGATAACAACTCACTGAAGGCAATTGGTGAGGTGTCGCTCATAATTCGTGGATCAGTTGAAGTTAGACATTAACACCGTTGGATGCCGGCTCAGTGGTCTATCGGTTAAGGGCTCTGGCTCGTAACTGGTAGGTCCTGGGTTCGAATCTCGCTCGCGAGAGTGGGATCGTGGGTGCGCACTGCTGAGGAGTCCCATAATAGGACGAAACGGCCGTCCAGTGCTTCCAGGTTTTCGATGGTGGTCTAGCTTCAACTGGCTCATGATTTCAACTTTGAAATATACTGAAATCTCCACAAAATCCCCTTCTAACATATTATTCATACATTATTATCCAAATGTTAGTGAACAACATCAAATAGTTTGATATAGTTAAATATACTATTAGTTACTTTTTATGAACTTCCCTTTCGAATACATTTTTTCTAATTGAAATAATTTTTAAAAGGATGTGTGCGTAACCCTGACTAAGTTTTGAAAACTAAAATAGATATTCATGGATTGTATCATGTGTATATCTCACTTAAAACTGTTTGGTTCATTCGAGTAATGCTTTTTTTAGCAGGAATATAAATTAATAAGATGATTAAATCAAGGGTTTGAATACAGATAGGTTAATAATCATCCCTTAGATACATTGCTATTATATAAGAATAAAGAGTAAAATGCATTTTCTACATTTTATTGTCTTGATTCAAATCTACTAGAAAAAATGAATTTTATCGACATCACAAACCTAAGTTAGACTACTATTGGAAAAACGCAGACTGACTGAATTTACACTTGTATACCGTTCTTGCTCAAGAGAAAAGGTTCAAGGTTCGATCCGTCTTGGCGGGGTCGTGAGTTTACACTGCTAAGGAATCCCATTCTAGAGCAGAGTAGCTGGCCTAATTTTCAATGGCTGTCTAACATAGACTGGTTTATGATCTCAATAAAATGTATTCAATATTTCACTTCTCACTACTACAAACATTTCAACATTCATGCTTCTTTTAAATGTAAAAAAAGAGTCTATAATTTTGTTTTTATGAAATGATATTAATAGCTTATCAGTAACTTGATAAATTGATATAATGATAGAGGAAAATTACTTATTATTGTATGTATGTAAAATTTATTGTTTAAAAATGTATTTTAACGGTTGAAATCACGGGTCTATCTAAGGTAGAGCATCAATGAAAATCTGGAAGCCCTAGACGACTGTTTTTTCCTAGTATGAGGCTCCTTAGCAATATGCACCCACTACTACTACTAGTACGACTAAAATCTCCACAAATCCTCATAATAATAGAAATTTATTGTTTAAAAGATAAACTCTTTGCTTGAAAGAGGAAATAGCTTACCATTTCTCAAAAAATCTTTTGAAGTATATTTACAACAAGCCGGAGGAATTTTAATCTCATCACCACTAGTACCGTCTGGATATTTTCGACCTACCAGATACCAACTTGATCGTGTGTTTGAAAAGTCTTGATAACCGTTTAACCCACAACATTCAAGCTAAATAATTAAGAATTATATAATAGTATATATAGATTTATTTGACAGTATAACATACTTCTTAAGATTAAAACAATGAGTGAGCACATAAATCTAAATTATCCAACGAGGAGAGATTTAGAAGCAAATCACTGATTAGTAAGATTGCAAAGAAGAGCTCCAGATATATCTTTAATGATATTATAGCAACCATCCTACAATCAATTTCGATTATGGTTAATTTTGGTTAAGCCTTTTTATTAAGTTACTTAACAGATATCTTCGTTTGGATTCTAACAATTTACATATTCTTTGTACTGTTATGACCACTAGAGCACACAACACTAGCCAAAATGTTGATTACTTAAGTATCATTCGATGACTCATATACCTCCCCATATATGTATGCACGCGAAGCCTATTATCAGCTTTTGTTTTGTTTTCCCCGTGCCCTTATTAGATTTGACTATAAATTGCCTATGTAATTGCTTGCTGCTCGCTCGTTCGCTGATATTCGCTCAGGTGCTGTTAGCTTTCTGGCCTGAGTTATTTGGCAATAAACTGTAGTTGCTGCTTCTTTTTGCCTTCTGATTTTATGCACCGTTAAGATTGGAATTATAACGGTTATCAAGGTGAACGAATAACGAAGCATAGCACTACAATATCTGACAGAAAACAATCAATCCTGAAGACTTATTTATACAACAGACAACAAAGAACGAATATTAATTACTTTTTGACTTTATAACTCTATATCGCATAGCTTTTACAAACTGATATGAAAATCCAAACCTCAATGAAAAACTTATTTAATGCAATTTTTTTTTTATTTTCATATGTTACTCACTTCAATCATCAATTTATCCATTTTCAATGAGTAATCATCAAATTCCGAAATTGAGAAAGCTCCAAATGTTCCACGGTAATTAGATTCAAATCGAACTGTCATCGACTTCTCATAATCTTGTTTCCACTAGATTAACAAAAGGGAAAAAATGCATCTAACTAATTAAACAATAGTTTTAATAAAGAAATTGGTCATAGAAGAAAAAGTTTTTTTACTAAAAGGTATTCAGAATTTCAAATAGAGTAAATGAACAAATCGTTAAATTTCAATAAGAATGATAATTTATTGGCAGAATTGTTCTGTTTATTTGGATTTCCGGTTTGTCTACAATACTTACAAGTTAAGGAATGATTGAGCTATTCATATACACATGTTTATACTGCGGACTCGATAATGAAGGCAGCCGCATAAACATTTCAACAATTAGCCGCTAACATAAAGAGAAGACGAAGTGCAAGGGAAACTTGTTATTTAGACAGAATAACTTGAAATGATATAAATCATTATTTATAGCAACGAAGGCATGACTTTCAAATATGCAGAAAATTAACAAACTAAAAGTAATTGCTAACAGTCATAAAAGGTAAAACGTCATTTAAAAAATTGTATTCGTAAAACAAATACTGATATTTACCGTCTCAAGTAAGACTTTAGCATTATTAACAAGAATTGAACAAATCGTTGATTGCCTTATCACGAACAAATGATAAACAGTACAAGGACTAATCTAAATAACTTTGACTATCTTGAACGATTTATGGAAATATATTCCAACATTAAATTCACAAATGAAGAAGAAAAAGATAGAGAAATGGGGTTTCTTTTTTAATGACCAATTTTATTCAAAATTATCAAATTAATGGCAAACCCTCACATGGAATCTTCAAGGCCGAAGGAGAAGAGGAAGACCAAAGAACACAGTACGCTGAGTAATGGAGACAGTTATGAGAAGAATGAACAGAAATTGGATAGAATTAGAAAGGAAGACCCAGGACAGTGTGGGTTGGAGAATGTTGGTCGGCGGCCTATGCTCCAATGGGAGTAACAGGCGTATGTAAGTAAGTAAGTATCAGATTAATGACTATTTCAGAGGACTCACATCATTTCATAATATAACGTGAACGTTTTATTTAAAGGAAAATATTTCTGATAATTTACTCATTGACACCTTAAAAGAATGAATGGTTTCCTGAAAAAATCCTAAACCTGCCTTTTATTTTATTTTTAGTGAATTACAATTTATCTTTTTTCATGTTACATTTGTACTGACTCTTCAAATGTGATAACTTTCACACGGGAACAATCTAAATTGAAGCTGAAAATCACTGTAAGTATGAACATTTCAACGTTTTACCTTGCTGGAAAGATTACTACACATACTTCAATGGAAACTGATCGATTGCAGTCCTTTATATCAACATTAGAAAAGTTCCAATTCTTACATATAACTTCCTACCAGTTGAAAAAATAAAAGATTATCTTAACTAAGTACCCTGATCAACTAAGCTTATCTACCTGGTGTGATAAGTACTGAGTTCTTATCCGTAGGAGAACATCAGCATTCGAATGTAGGTGCTTTCTGTATTGGATAAAATGATCTTTCTGAATCCTGCTACCAGTAATAGCCTTACATAAAGGTTATATATTAAATAGGTTAGTGTCTTAAAAACATCCTCTGACTAATATCTTTGGGATCACTGTCTTATATGAATTATTTGTTTATTAATGTTTTCTTGTACTACACTGGTTACAGGTAGCAAGTTCCAGCCGCAAGACTTATTATTTCAAACCAATAAATTAAGTAAAACTATTATTTGATAACTAGAATATCACCGGTTTGGTTAGTTTCCATAAAGAGAACAATAGTATCATACTGCTAAATACAGAAATAGAGACAAATTCTTAACTAAAAATAAGACTGGAAACCATGATTATTTCTATTAAGCTTTAACAACATGGACGGCAGGATTATGAAGACCATGACATTTGAAAATAAACACGGAATAAAAAATGGACAGGTTGGATGCAACTAAACGATTTGGACTTCACACATAACCTAGCCCTTCTATCCCATACATATCAACAGATGCAGATGAAGACAACCAGTGTAGCAGCCTCTGCATCAGTAGGCCTCAACATTCACAATGGAAAAAGCAAGATCCTCAAATATAACACACAGAACACCAACACAACCACACTTGATGAAGAAACTCTGGAAGAGGTGGAATCTTTCACGTACCTGGACAGCATCATCGATGTGAAGGCATAGAGTGACAAAACAACGACAGCATTCCTCAAGTTGAAGAACATATAGAAACCAAAACAACTGTCTGTGAGCCAACATCAGATTCAGAATCTTCAATACGAACGTCAAGACGGTTCTACTGTACGGAGCTGGAACTTGGGGAACTACCACAACTATAATGAAACATTTACAAGTATTTGTAAACAATTGTCTACGTAAGATACTCAATGTCTCGTTGAAATTGTCTATTATATTTGTGATTAAAACAGTTACCAAGAGAAAAAAATGAAATTCCAGTTAGAATAAGACATAAAACGTTTCTTTTTTATTCAATCATGAAACATATACGTTACAATGATGATAACCATATGCAATTCATTGAAATCTGATCATACTAAGAAAAATAGAGGTTGTTCATGATTATTCATACACTGAATAATGATACGTACATTACATATATTCATGTAGACAATAATAAATGAATAGTTAAATTTACCAAACTTTGTGTACCACCCATCGCTCCAGCAGCTCCACCTTCAAGTAGAACTAGGGTAATCATCAGAGCAGTGAACTAAAATAATAAATTACAGCAGTAAATCAGTACAAAACTTCACTTACTCTGTCCATGTAATTATTATTTATAAAAGAAAAATATAACCAACCGACATATTATCATGGAATGTTAAATTTTAAATAGAATAAGATAAATTATTGAAAGAATATGATCAGAAGGGGTTTTGTGGAGATTTGATTATTTTCATAGTTGAAATCATGAGTCAATTGAAGCTAGACCGGGTTTTCCTTGGTGGTCTGAAGCCAAACCTAAATCCTTCATACTATACAACACATAATAATACAAATAATTAGTTCTAGCTAAATCCACAAGATTGTCAACTTGAAGAAGAGGTCAAATAAAATTTTCGAATCTGGTGGAACACCGAAACCATCAGTTAGAATTAAAGGTGAGACTATAATTTATGAACGACCCTTGAGCGATGCTAAAGTGCTTTTGAAAATGACAACCTACATACTGGTGTTAAATAAGGGTTATAAACAAGCATGAGGAATTAGGATTGTGATTTAGAGTTGATGTTTAAGGTTAGTAATTACATTTAGGGTCTCCATCACGAACTGACATCAGCTGTAATGCCAAAACCCTGTTTAGCCAATTGGATGTGAATAAATTTCGCGCCAAAATTCAAGAACAGATATCCTAAATCTGATCGGTTTACCCATAAATTATAGTCCAGCCGAATTTAATTTACGGCATTATTAAGAATGACAACAATCCTTTTCATATTTGTTATTTTTCTTATATGATATTAAATGGGAGTCAACTTTCAGAACACACATGAGCATACGTATCACATGTCTCATCCATCGCAGTTGATGAAGACTTACTACCTCACCAATCGATTTTCCACCCTTACCTAATGCCCTTCTACTAACCTAGGCATTGCTTACTCAGTGGTTGAAAAGTACGTGCGCAATGCTTCGAAGACATCTATGGCCGAAGATTAGTAACCTACAAATATCTCCTACTCTTAATGACCGTGTTTCGCGCCTATGAAATCCGACGAAACGAACTGATGATCAATGGATTCGCCCTTTGGTTGGAAGACGAATATCTCACCTATGCCATAAATGATGCAAGATGGCAAAAGCCAATCAAACCTTATCAGTCCGTGTCAAGATTTTGTCAGACCATCAGTACTGGTGAAACTCTCAAGAGAAGCGAAGCGTTTGATGCGTCCAAGTAATTCACTCACTGTCATTATTTCGGGCGCCGACGCAAGCCAATTCTGAAGTGACATTTCGTATTTGGAGGGAGAGAACAGTGTCCCAAAAACGTTTTCATTATTGCTTAAGGTAGTCAGGAATAACTGCATTTTGTAAACGTCTTCATCATACGGAACTACATCATTTGCGTATTCTAAGTCAGCAACTGAATCTCTTGTCAGTGATCAATCCTTGAAAAGCCAGACGATGAAAGTGTTATCTCCAAAAGTGTGTCTATTACAAAGTTAGATAAATATGTGGAAAGCGGACAACCATGAGGTAACCGATTCCGATGAAATTTCGTCATAAGCTCTGACTTGGCCAGTAGTATTTAAACAGACAGCCTGTACAAGATTAATGTATTTCTTTGATACGTATTTCAATAACAGATACTACTATAGAACACAACTATCAACAGAGTCGAAATCCACCTTAAGGTTAAAGATGTAAACTATGTGTATGTTCTAGAAACTGCCAGAAAGTGAATATTTGGTCTGTATATCCACGTTTAGGTTTGAAAACATCCTGGTCTTCTAGAGTTTGCTCTTTATGAGCTGTAGTTATACATCGAAGTATTATTGAGGCTAATGCTTTTAGACACTATATTAATGAAATCGATTCCTCTTACTTAGTTTAATGTTTACTTCAGTAAAATAGCACTATTGGTTTTGATCACCAGGATAAAATAATACTATATTTGCCTTTTGTTATGGTGAGACGAATAAGAATGAATAACAAGCCGTGATAGCTAGTTTTTGGACGTCAGCATGTTTCACTTTTAGCATGTAATTACTAACATTTAGTTCATACGATTTTTATTTTCCTTTAACTTCAGGCTTTCAAAGAACTAATTTATTGTTGTCTTGTTCTGTCTCCAAATCACTGTAAATTTATCATAAGTCTATTATTTCGAGTTTTGTTTTACCTTAGATGACTCTTCTTGGCGCAGATTGTATTTTTGTGACTGTGATCCATTACAGTCTAGTTATTAACACATTCAATCACATAAATTTTTGAGTCAGATATATAGAGATCAGCTCAAGTATCCTATTTTCTCCTACTCTTGGGTTCTTGGAGAACGAAGTTTTACGTAGTCAGTGAGCTTTGAAAATTAACACCCTTGGATGCCGGCTCAGTAGTCTGGAGGTTAGGCGTTCGCGCAAAACCAAAGGTCCTGGGTTAGAGTTTAGAGTGCGGGATCGTAAATTACCGCCGCTAAGGAAAATCATACTAGGACGAAACAGTCATCTAGTGCTCGTAGGTTTCCAATGCTGGTTTAGCTTAGATTAACTAGTGATTCCTACCGTCAAAATATCTAATTAATTGAGTGAGTGTTATTGCAACATTCGATCGAATAACCCTGAAACTCTCTCATTGAAGTCGGTTATCGTAAGATAACCAGATGAAATCTAAAAATAAACAGAGAGCCGCACATGGTGCTAAGTTGCTCAATCAAATTATCGTGATAGATTCCCTCTCTTTTAACTCATTGTAACTAATAGTGACTGATCGAACCATATACGAACCACACATTTTAATTCAGTAGATCCTTATTCAGTAGTAATTCAAGTAATTGAATGAGCAATCAACTGAGATTAGAATCATGAAGTATAGATTGATATTTTCGAAGCTTTGACTACACTAAAACTATAGTTGTTTATCTGGCTGCACAGTAACGACTAGATATATTTTAAAAATAACAAATTATTTTTAATCTATACGTCTATTAGTAAACAGACAAAGAAATTTAGTTTGTAAATTAAGATTTTGTTATATCCACTGGCGAATTATGACTGGTAAATCTGAGGCAGAAAGCAGGGCCGATACGCACTCAAGACTGCTCGTACGATTTCAAGTATCATTATCCGATCAATAAATTCGCTCCTTCTCTAATTGCACGTTCATATATATTACGAGTCCATACGTTATAACAGATTTTTACTTTAAATAATTAAATCTACCACATACATTTTTCATAGTTGAAAGCGTGAGTCAATTGAAGCTACACTACTATGGAAAACCTGGAAGCACTGGACGGCCTTTTCGTCCTATTGTGGGACCCCTTAGCAGTGAGCATCCACGATCCCGCACCCGCGAGATTCGAACCCAGGACCAATCATACATATATTTTTGCTTGTTTTCCTTACTTTTCACCCTCTTTTCTATGTTAAAGTATACCATAACAAATTTAAGAAGGCATTATTAAAGTTTTATGTAACAACAATAATGATAATAATTCATAAACTTACTGCTATAAGTAATCCTCGATTTTCAATTACTACACCCCAACAGCCGACAAAAGCAATAACTACTAATAATCCGCCCATTATAATCACAGCATAACTGAAATAACGTAATAAACTTGTTCCTTGATATAATTGCAATTCAATTGAATTGTATGACGAAAAAAGTTGAATTGTATCAATAAAGCCTTGATCATCTGCTGTAACCCATGAACCGACAGCAATTAATGCCAACCCAATAATCTTAATTAAATTAGTTAACAGAAAATACTGTTAGTATAACAGTTAAATTTCATTAAAACAAGTTTATTTAATAGGCAATAATATCAAGGTTGAACTTGATAGTTTCAAATAATTTGAGCATTGAGTAGAAAAATAATAATAAACATATTTTTGTTATATCCAAATAAGTACAAAAATTGTCTTTGTGACGTTTCGTAACCTAATGTAACCCACTTCCTCAGAACAAATTTATTCACTTTAGGTTTATTTAATATTTTTATGTAGTTAGGATAAGGAATCTGCAAAACGTAGATTTAAAATTACCTTTTGTGAATTTCACAAGGTTGTTTTTAGCTCATTTTTACACAGAATCATCTTTAAATAACACGAATCTTTCCATAATCCAACTTACCAAATAATAATCTTATGGACATTAGTAACTACTTTTTATGGGTTGACTTCTGAAATTTCTGATGAGACGTTTTAACTTGTTTAGTTAACGTTATTGTAAATAGTCATTATGATACTTGTTAAAAATTACACCCTATCAGGAATGAACTAAAATTGAAACTACGGAGTGTTTTCATGTTTTCTAATAAGACCCAAAACTCTTAATACCAATAGCTCGTAATAAGCTGAAGGCATGTACTGACGTGAAATCTGAAATTTAGGCAAAACAGCTTTCCAATGTCGATGTATGAGAGGAGAAAACTACCTACAAACTATTCTATGATGAATGATATGCGAGACTGAAATTGAAGTCTTTGTCAGATCATAAGTTCGCTGCAAGATTACCTCGATATTACTTATATTCATGATCATCATTACATATTAATGTATGGTCACATTGTTTGAAATCTATTCCCTTTAATGTATGACTTAGTTCTGATTAATTTAGTGATCTCATCTTACTATTTCGTTTTATCATTGATTTATAAATAAAGACAATATTATGAAATTGACTTAGCTAACCTATTTATCATCGGTAGCAAGTATAGTCTTAAACATTAACAGTGAAAAATGCAAACTCGTACTATTAATAATACCAAACACACTGAACAAATCGATAAGTATCGAAATTTAATACGATGAGTAATTAAGATACTACTTTTTTATTTCCCTTTTTTAAAGTAGTAACTTTATGTTTTTGCGAAATTAAGACATACTTCGGTTGAAGTTAGACATTAACACCGTTGGATGACAGCCGGTTCAGTGGTCTATCGGTTAAGTGCTCTGGCGCGGGACTGGTAGGTCCTGGGTTCGAATCTCGTGAGTACGGGATCGTGGATGCACACTGCTGAGGAGTCCCATAATAGGACGAAACGGCCGTCCAGTACTTCCAGGTTTTCCATGGTGGTCTAACTTCAATTGACTCATGATCTCAACTCTATAAAACATACTTTACAGTTAACTTTCTGATCGTGAAATGGTAAATAGTGCATTTTTAAGCTATTTAGAATAATTCTGATTACTTGCAAAGTATTATTTTTACCATTTCTATAATACATATCGATATGATGCTTTATTGATAAACTGTTTGATGATATGTTTAAAATAAGGTTACCATATTAGGACATATTCTGAGTTTGAATCTAAGGGTTTGATTCCATCAACCAATAATATTGAATTATATTATATTATTATGCTAATTAATTCGTGCTAAAAACGTTCTGTTGAAACAAAATTATGACCAAGTTGGTCAATTCTGTATTTTGAAATAGTGAGAAAAGCACATGTTTATGTCAATGATACCCATATTTGCATATATACTTTTCTCTCAACTGTTTATTAGATGGACGATAACGAAAATATTGATCAGTATTAGAATTTGTTGTTATTTCAGTTGACCTCCCACCAGCATATAGTACTAACACTATAGATGGGAGCCGAATTAAGAAAATTTCCGATCCAACTTTGTATTTACGTAACGTTGTATTATCTCGTTTCGGTAAAGTAATGAAAGGTACTACGAGGTAACAGTTTAGTCAAAATGAAAAAAATTATGGAAGTGACACCGTTATTTTGGATAATTACTTTTGTAATCCATCTATTTCAGTGGATTCATCATTTGGATTTAATTCTAGAGTAAAACTAAACATGTTAGAGACAAAAGTGTCTTTTCAAACTTCGGATTGTTGGAGTCGTCAATATCCATAGAGAATTCTAAATTATTTATACAACAAACTCATTTAATCTCTTCTCCTACCATTGTGTTATTTATTAATATTATTACCCACGCTTTGGAATAAATCCGTTTAATTTTTATACGAAACTTATGTTTCTGTTTCTATGCCCTTTCGAATCACATTTTACCTGTAAAATTCATCGTATAATTAGGATCCAAGGTTCTTAGATGTTTTCCAGTTCGTATTTCACATCATCAACTAACTTAAGTTAAAGTATTGAAAACAAAGAAGCACCAGACAGTAATATACACTCACAAACGTGCCTAGGATGGAATCCATAACCCGTATATCTATAATCTGCAAATCACTGAGTTTAGTGTCCATTAATTTATAATTCAAACTTTATTTTTTGTGGTATTTTGTAACAGTTTTCCATTGTCATCGGTTACATGTGTTTAACACTAGACATAGATGAACTCTATTAACCACCATTTCTTACTAAAATTCAGGGAATTTCCTCATAATGTTAATCATCACTTCTCATAGTTCTTTATCACAAGATTATCTATAATTGATTTTGTCTTAAGTGAATCTATTGTAATGTAGTTCTACTTTGTTCTGTTAATTTTTTTAAAAAGCATTTTTGGTATTTTTTGACACAGTTATGTATGAGTTATATTTCTTATGTAATTTCATGAATTAGATATTTGAGTTATTTTTAAGGAATAAAGAGACATTGACAAAACTTGGGCGCTGAGTGTACAGAAGTCATTATATGTGAAAATTATATTTGAAATAATCTCAGCGATTGAAATGTTAAAATAATTCCAACGTTTACCCTGAAGAAGTCCAAACAAGTTAGCTGGACGAAATTGTTGGATTATTTACATTTCAATCACTGAGATTATTTCAAATATAATTTTCACTTATAATAAAGAAACATTGTTTCACATCGTCAGTCACTTTTGCCGTACATCCATTCCGACTAAAAAAATTTCTAATGACCTGATTTTTAAGATTACAGTTAGCTGGATCTTTTTAGCTTGTGTTACTCCATGAATTGTCCACAGGTGATAAATATTATTATAAAATCTACTTTGACAACTCCAGTAATTTGTTGTTTTCAAATACAAACAATGTCTTCAGTTTTAACTGTGTAATATATTACTATTATGTTAATTAGTCGAAAGTCATTCAGTTAAGATTATTCTAACTGATCTACTTTATTATTATACTATAATTTCATTTCATTAGATATCAGTCTTCACCTATAACTTGATTGAATGACAATAAAAGTAGTAAATCTATGATATTGAAAAACTTTTAATTAACTAATGACACTGAGTAAAACAATGGAAGTCATGTTGTTTTGTAAATTTAAACAAATTTCACTTTTATATGTTTAACAATAAACTACGAAACATATTTATTAGGTACTTGTTTAGTTCAATAACAAAGATGTTAGTCAAAAGTTATTTTTAAAAAATAATTGTAAACAATTACTCAGATGATCCTGTGTATATTTGCAAATTCTAACCTAATGAGTGTATTGATCATGCGGGTTAAAGTGTTTCAAACAGAAAAGCTTAAGTAAATTCATTATCTTGTTATAATGTCTGTTTAATTCATTATAGTTGACAGACATAGGGCTTGAATTAACGTAACCGATTTGAAAAATTATTTAAAAGATATTTTTTTGTAGTTGAATTGATGAGTCAATTGAAGCTAGACCACCATGGAAAACGTCAAAGCACTGGACGGCCGTTTTGTACTACTGTGGGACTCCTCAACAGCGCCAATCCACGATCCCGCCCTGCGAGATCCGAACCCAGGACGTAACGGTCTCATGTGCGAGCGCTTAACCACTAGACCACTGAGTCGGCATCCAACGGTGTTAATGTCTAACTTCAACCAATCCACGAAACTGAGTAACCGTCCACCATGATCTTCAGTGATTTACTATCTTACAAAAGACACGGCCGAACTCGATTGGTCGCTGCTTCTCACTGGAACTCTAGGAAATACCTCTTGAAGCCAGTCACTTTTGAGATATTGTTTTTAGTTAAAATGATTTCCCAGTTTAATCTAACATCAATACTAAATGAGATAGGTTTATAATGTATTTATATCATTACTGAAATATTCCGTATACCTATTAGATATTTACCCAGAACTTTTAAAAATATTCATATTGTGTGAAAATGAAATATTAACATTTAGTCAGATATTTTGATTAAAAAGTATAGAATACAGTTGGTTTGCTTTTATTATCAATTATGCTTTTATGTGAAAAGTCTACTAACTATTATTTGGTTTGTATATAAAATGATGTCCCTTACCACCTAAGAATTTTAAACCTTTATAAGTCAAATCAAGACAGTAATCCAAAGTAAACAATACACAAGAGTTAATATCTATAAATGTTATTTGTGAAGGGATAATTTTCCTCTTGGTAGTGTGAACAAAGATTCTGTTAAGTCAATTATCACAGTAATAATAGTATAAGATATTAATTATTCATATCTTTTAGATAAAAGATATCACTATTAGTTTGATATAGCTAAATGCTGCATTACCATCAAATGATCCATTGTTAGTGTTACAGTCATTAGATATAACAATATTACGACTGTTAAAAAACAGTTAAGATTACAAAGGATTTAGTATTCTTATTCAGTTCTCTCTCATTTATATTAGTCAGTTAAAATAAATGTCACTTTTCTACACAACAATATAATTAAATCAGTCAAGAGGTTCACTTATGAAGTCACTATTCAGTGAGGTATGCAATAAAATAAAAATGTCATATAATATTAGTAGAGTCATAATTGTTGTTGTAAGATTAGAGCTTCGGTAAAAAAAAATGGTCGTTATTATTAGACGGAAGTTTTCAATTTTTCTCATGAATAAACAGGAAAAAGCCGTTTACATTTACTGAAATAAGCTTTTGGTATAAATATAGTTTCATTTAATAACTGTATTTAATCAGTTGTTAAGATACTCTGAATTTGAGGATTTATATCTTATTTTGTCTTTACAGTATAACATCGAAGTTCATATTTAGTTCAAGTAGAAATTTATATTTATGTGTATAACCATCACCTTTTTTAATATCGTGTCAGTGTATAGGCCTTAACTCTGTCTGTAGCTCTTCTAAGGTTACTGCCGGTCCCATGTCCGGGGATAAGAAGAGGGTTGAGTATGGGGTCAACAACCACATCCCGCAGAAAACAACCTTAATAAAAAGAAAACGCTAACTAGTAAGTAAGTAAGTGCAACTCTTTATTCTAGCTTAATTTATTGATTACCTTTATATCAATAATTACAATGTATGAAATACTCGATAGATCCAGTAAAGTAATATGTTTATGCTACCATCAACATAATATTCTCTCGATAAATGAATGATGACGATAGAACTGAACGATAAAACTGATCCATATTGTCAGTTTTCTTGTTTGATCAAACAAAAAACAAAACCGGAATACACTAAATTATCATTATCAAATAAACAACAATGTTAATTGTAACCCCGAAAAAGAAATCATCATTGAATATACTTACCACAAGTAAAAAATTTAAGCAAAATAGAAAGAATTTCGGAATTGTAAATGTCAAACTCATTCTCTTGGATGAAATTTCAAAAGTTAATCAACTAAATGGTAGGTAAAAGTATTGTGTCATTAAATACCTTTTTATATTCAAACCAATAAACAACACTGTTGTTATTTTATTTAGTCTAACTAATAGGCAAGTAAGTTTTCCTGTAGTTTAGTTAGCGTAATATATTAATATGCGTGCTCACATTCTTCTTTTTTTTTGTACCGTGTGTATATATGTGTGGGCTTATGACCAAGGTATAACATACTCGCATATATACACATAAGTACATCGCTATATGCATCCAAAAAGGTATTTTACATACCAAAATATGGTAGTCAGGTTAACAAAATGAGTTGCTCAATCTAATCAATTTACTGGTCGGCCAAATACATGGCCCCTATAGAGAAAATGGTTGTTATGATATTGATTGAGACCAACATACTTTCTAAAAGTGTGTTTAAGTTTAGCACTTTATGAAATGGATTAAAACCCTCTCTCTTTCTCTCATATTCTTCCATCTTCATACTTTCTCTCTCTTAACTTATCTAATTTCTCACTATACATATTTTGTTGATTATTTTGAGTTAACATTCAGAATTCATTAATGTGAATGAATAATCAAGAAAGTAGTTCAATAGGCCAATCAACCTGATAATGTAAATTATTGTATGTGGGTGTTATTAAACCAAGTGTCTACTTAACTAACTGTAGTATATGTATCTAAATATTTGTAGGTATGCGTAAACGTTGTTTTCAGGAATAGAACCAAAATTTTATATTATTTAGAGTCAAGTAAACAAATTCTGTATTATTCCAAATAAGCGGCTATGTTACATAACAATGCTGAAATTTGTGGCTTAATGACATGTTTAGTGTATATATATCTATATAATGAAAAATGTCCTAGAAAGGTATAATATATAATGTTATAAACCCTTTAAAAGTTGGTATTTAGGATTCAATATTCAAAATTACAAGTTATGTAATAATTGAAGTATATTCATTTGTATTTACTTGTAATACAGAAAAAACCGGTTTATATCACAATTAAATGTGAAATATTAATAATGATAATAATAATACTACAAAGGTGGAAAAACCATATAACTAGTTAGTAAAAGTAATAATAATACAACAAGAATGGTAAAGTTCAGATAACCTCGCAAACATAAAAGGATTTTATTTAGAGTTATATAACAGTTAGAAAGGAGTTTTGTGGAGATTTCAGTACTTTCATTGTTGAAAGCATGAGTCAATTGAAGCTAGACCACCAAGGAAAACCTGAAAGCACTAGAAGGCCGTTTCGTCCTATTGTGGGACTCCTCAGCTGTGCGCATCCACGATTTCGTCTCGCGAGA
>NC_031495.1:62218400-62229237 GCF_000237925.1 Schistosoma mansoni | reverse complement strand
CATCCAACACAAATAATCATTCTTAAAGGTGAAGAATCTATGCAACGATGGATCAAAACCGGTTCATATAAGAGGGGTTATGAGAAATGCTGTTCATGGTATATTCTACAGACAGATTTAGAAATGGTTATTTTTAACTTCCAAATTAGAAAACAATTTAAAAATACTGACACAATGTATTTTACTTTATCTCTACCAAGAGTCTGACAAATATACGTTATTGCCTTAATGATCTAAGGTTTTATTGTTGACTATTTTAAATCAACTGCAAATTATCGGCATTTACTATCAGTTATTTTGATGACCACTTCATCAAATTTAATCATAAGCGATGAACATAAAAGCTTTGGTACATTGGATTTCAATCTGTCCATAGATTGAATATCTTGATTTGTTAATTCAATATGTAATGAACAATACTACTCAATGTATTTTCATTCCTAAGTTTCTCGTACTGTTATTGTTGTTATTATTAGCTTTATTCAATATTATATTTTTGGTACACTATAGAAGTCTCAGTACAAAGTATTTCAATAAGTTTCCATTCCTTATCTCTTGATCAATCCTGAAGATAAATATAGATTGATCGCCAGGTGGATGTTAGCAGTTCAGGAATCGACATCTGAATAATGTTCATTCTCTTCTATGCATATTACAGAGAAATGCCGTAAACTATTCATAAACGCACCTGAATAGGTTATGCGATAAACAAACGTAATGATTTGTTAAAACAAACAGGGAAACAGATAATTTGTTGAAATATCCAAATAGCAGGATCAAGTAGCTAAGATATTCTAACAGGCCGCCTGTCTGTTATTATTTAGACTTCTATCAAAACTGAACATATCACATTCTAATTTCTTTTTTCGAATAAATTAGCTTAAAGAAATAATTAACGTCTGGATAGAGTTGGAAATCAAAATAACCATTTATATTCATCATTTACTTCAAGCAATTGATAAGTTTCAGTTCAAATACTGATAAGTGAATCAATAATAGAAACCAAATTGAGGGTACTCAATGATAACTCAATTTTTTAAAGCATGTATAAAGTCTATTAGGGAATAACCTGTAATTTGATATAAGGAAATCAAAAACGAATAACATTAGCCTTAATATATATGACAAAATAATATCCATGTTTAAGAAGTATTTTTAAACATCACAATGAAAAGATAACGAGAAAAATCTAAATAAGATCAGTAAGGTTAAGAGAGAAAGAAATTCTTTCACTAATAATAGTATGAACAATTTGGCCAATGAGGTATTCATGGTTCAACTTCCACCCGAAATGATTAAATCAAATATAGATTATGAATTTAAAAGGCAATATCCAAATGAAGCCGATAATAATTAATTATCTTTTATGTTACATGCAGAATTAAGTTGCATATTATATGATCCTATGATTATATGACTTTCTACATAAATTCATTTTCATTCCAAATATAAAGGTAAGGAGACAGACCTTAATCGTGTTATCTTCCTGTGCACAGAGGTCACGTTCATGGTTCTCTCGAAATTGTATCCATCCGTCAATCTGAACCAAGAATTCAAAACTTATAGCTCACGATTAGACAATGAAAACTTTCCAGTATATGTTTTTGTTAGAAAGACTATCATTATTCACTTGTGTTAACTAGACTAATACCATGGATTTTGCAAACAAAATTGATACATGTTCAAGTATATCATTCGTTATTAATAAAATCACAATTTCTAAGTCTTGATATCACTTCATGGTAAAAAATATTGATTTTGGTGGACTGTATAGGGCTTATGTATTGAAGTACTGTTGAAGGATAACCAAATCAATCAGTTCATTTTGTTTTGGATTTTATTTCTCGAACATGCTTCTATTTATGTATGAAGTAATTTTTAACAAAAAGGGAATTTTACTAATCTCCACATCACATTTTAAAAATTTTACTGGGACATAGTTTAGGGCAGTAAGTCTCAATCAGCCTAAACCGTAAAACAGATTTACCTGAGCTTAACTTGTCATGGTTTCGGTGTCTGAAAACAGATATTACAAAATAGTGCATTCGGTAAGGAAGAACGAACATATATTTAACTATAAAATCCAGGACAGGTAGATTTGAAGAGCCTACTCATGTTATGATCCACAACTCTGCATGCGAGACTCGTACCCAGGACCTTCGGTCTCGCTCGTGAACACTTAAACTCTAGATGCGCACTACTGGGGACTCCATACTAGGACGAAACGGACAATCAGTGCTTCCGGGTTTTCAGTGGTGGTTTAACTTAGATAGACTCGTGATCTTAGTATTTCTTTATATCTTTAAAACCTGGATCTGTAATTTTGAATACTAATTTTTATTTGGAAATAAGCTGTCAGAAAAATATGATGTGA
Organism: Schistosoma mansoni; assembly: GCF_000237925.1. Lineage (NCBI taxonomy): Eukaryota > Metazoa > Platyhelminthes > Trematoda > Strigeidida > Schistosomatidae > Schistosoma > Schistosoma mansoni. The sequence continues at coordinate 62,226,863 of NC_031495.1, read as the reverse complement.
CTTTAATTCGTTACCTACAAAAATTAGACAGAGTAAGAATAGACGCCGTTAACAACTGCCCTTCAAAAACCGATACGTTGTTTCGACTATATTGTAATCTATTTTCATTATTTTCATCATTATACTATGATTGACTTTGGATATCATAGTTTATCAAGCCATACAAGATATACCTTTATTTTTTTAGTGTCATGATATATCTCCAACTAATATACTATTTAGTAGGTAGTCAAAATGAAAGATAATCACTAGACTACAAGTATTAAGTTATTTACTTAAACGATATCTCTAAATTTAAACTTGCCAATCCTTAAAGTGTTAATAAAATCATATTTTTCCTTATATAATCCTAGTTGCAATGTTTGTACTTTTCCGTTTCTGATAATTAGGGCTTGATTAGTTAAACCGGTTTTTCTTCAACGAATCCAGTTAGGAGCAAATTATGTTTCTGGTATTCACAATAAACATATCCTTTAATCAACTGGAGACAAACTCCACATTGTCGTCTGAACGTATCGTAGTCTGTAATTACGACCATATTTTCGTTTATTTAGTCACTTAATTGTAGATATTCTGGAATAATTTTTATTACAGAATTAACTAGATGTGTGATCTTTGCTATGTTGTAATTTTCTTCCATTATAACTGACTATGCCACACTTGATACGTCCTCAGCATGATGATGTGGTAATTTCGTCTTTGGAAACTCTACAGTTTAAGTGGTTTTTATGAATAAACCTTTATTGAATGCTGAGTAGTAGGAACTTAAAGGGTTTATTTATTTCCAACACATGCGGTTTAAATGAAGAAAACGGAAAAGGGGAAATAAAATACACATTTATGGGGGAAATAACAAGGAAATAAACAAAGGACTCGTCAAAAACTCGTTTTCTCTCTTACCATGTGTTAATGGTGAGACTTTTTGTCTAGATGTCAACACAGATCGGAATATCCTGGAATTAACGACGATGGCTATCATATGTACTTTTTGCTTAAGTTTACGATTGCTTGTCTACTTCAACCCCATATTTACGCAAAATGACCTGCTACTCACCTGAATTCCTGTTAATTACACTCAAAATTATTTGCCCTTAGAGTAAATATTTCCTATGCTCGCTTATATCTCTATCAGGGAGCTAAGTTTTCTACCTAGTGGACTACATTTAGAAAAAGCATGTTTGGAAGAAGACACTTGTTTACAGAAACGTCAATTAAGATCAAGAATAAAAATAAATTTATCAGTTAGTGCGTTAATTATTGATTATGCGTCTTAATTTAAAACTTAATATGAAATCATACACATCTTAAGCACCTATGTCTAAATTGTCTCCACCCAACACATATAAGTGAGAAATTAGATGCATATACAAGAGATAATGTATAAGAGAATTATGATTGCAATATAAACAACTTCAAAACATAGTAATACCTGATTCGCACATTAGCGTTGTTGTGGGATAAATATAACTATTAACTTCTCGTCTCGCTAAAGTACTACTTTTCATAAAACTTTTTTATTCACTGTAGTAAAGCAGCTTGATGAAATTAATGAACAATAAAAGTTCAGTTGATTTAGTTGTGTAACTATTCTCCTTCTGTTTTTTTGTAAATAAACAAGATTGGGAAAGAAAGCGTATGAGGAACTATACTGTTACTGACTGTAACCTCTTATCTTGTGTAATACAGATTTAATAGAGGTGATGTGATCATGATGCATGATATTTCTTAAAATCGTGTTCACACTACAGGGTCAATTATTCCTTGTAGTATTAAATCACGCATAAGAGACAATCCCTCTCAAATTGTACAGGAACAGAAATCTGTGAAATTCATTCCGTTTTCAAAAACACGTAACTATATTACAGCTGTCCCGTAGCTTCCATAAAGCCACCTCTTTCATAACAGGTCTCAACGTTAACTTTAGTCGTACGATGATTTCAACTATTAACAATTGACTGTTTTAAACTTTTAGTTTCAGAAGAAACTTCATAAGAACTGTACCTTTCCATTATAAAGAACTACCTTATGACACCTAGACGCTGATGTGAATAAACGATAATAAAATTTAAATCAACACATCGAAGTTTCAAAGGTAAATCAATAAATAAGATCGTTCTGGTACATAATATTGTTATGAGTTTGTGGATCAATTGTCTAAATGCACCGAAACAATCAAAATATAAACGGACATTATGGAAACTAGTCTAAACGTTTTAGAAAAAAGGCTTATTATCCTCTTTTTGTTTCTTGGTTAGATTGATGAACGTTTCCTGAGAACTGAATGAATATGAAAAGGATAATCTGGTGTAGATGCTTAGTTGATATCCATTTATCAATAATAGTTTTCATGAACGAATTCGTGGTTCCGATTTTACTGTGACTCACTAGTTTAACTTTTCTAAACAAAAACTATTCAATACGATCTTGCGACATTTGAACATCCTATTATTACATAGTACCCGTAGTGATTTCGGGATACTCCAGATGGGCAAACGCCATGTATTTGAATGGTATTCTACACACCTGAAAAACACTACACGTGAAAGCACCGTCAGTTATCTCCACCACAGAACATGTGCTTCCGTCAATATCTTTCGACCACAGGCTAGAGAGTTGTCGATGGCTTTACGATTAATTCATTTTGTCTGCCACATGTACGTCTTCCACATACACAGACACAATAAGTTTTTTCTACACAGTCGGCGTTCTAGTTACTTATGAGAACTCTCAACACTATTGTTGATGTTGTTATTAAACGTCAGAATATCACCACTGAAAGCGACAACCCAGCTGAGCTTTCTGTTCATCCAGTGTCGCTGTGATTAGTTGGCGATAAGCAATTATGCAAAGAAATTATGCGATAAATCTGAAGAGATTTCGCCAATGAAAGTTAACATAACTGTTTCATAATATGGATACGTGTTCGCTTGCACAGCGCTCTGCACACATAAAAAGAACATAAAAATATGTTTGCAGCACGATATGTGGTTTCTATCGTAAACATAATCGACCTTGCACAATCTATAACAAAGAACGACGTACGACTAGTTTCTGTCACGATCAATCGAAAGTGATCGGGTGTTCATATTGGATTTTCTTTTCTCTTTTGCTTTGTCCAATCAAACATATCCGGGGATCCACGACCGCATTTATAGGTCATCACAGTATAAAACAGTTTGTAACTATTAACATTATATAAGCAAAACGCTTTCTTTTACTTTACTCTGTGGTGTTGTACATTGAGTCTTTACAAACAACTTCAAGCAAACCAAATACATCCGTATTTGGTCACGGGTACTGGATGGTAATCTTGTTATATGATTACACTTTCCACTATAGCATTCACTCACTTTCTCAACTGGCCGAAAAGTTCATAACAAATCGCTAAAGATACCGGAACATAACAATCTACAGATTTAGCGTACTTCAGTCTTCTCTCTATCAACCTTGCTTCCGCGCACTACAAAGTGCATCCACGTCATCTAGGAATGTAAGTTAATATATATAAATATCAAGCCTTCTGGAAAACCTCTATCGCGTACCTCACTTGAGCCCACATTGACATGGGCCTGATCTCATTATGCTTTCAATCAATAAAGGGCACTCTAGATCTGTCCTACTAGTTGAAGAAATAGGATTGTCCATGATATTGTACAGAACAAACCAGATAGTTTTCTTACATACATACCCTTCTGCAACCTCATGCGCAACACTTGGGAAAGAGTGCATGTACAGATAGGATATCTCAAGCGGCAACAAACTGATTTCAACTGAAAAAAACTTACCCCGCTTCATAGTATCTACAAACAATCACTCAAAATAAAACTGTTCAGCTCATTATTACATAAAAAACGTGTAAGCATGCCACAATGAATATGCTGACCCGACGAAACATAAGTGGACAGCAAAATTTCAGTGAACATTTAAAACGTCACACAAATTACGATATTCCGACGCACTGAATCACCACTCACTACTGCTGCACTGATGAGCCATCAAAAACGACATGGGACAAAACACGCTCGTCATCATGGTTTACGATAGCATAAATCAGAATTCGCGCTTCATTTTGATTGCTTGCCAAATGCAAGGTCGAAAATGCGAAGGAGAGTGGATTTTGTACCTAATCTTATAATCTGGTCGTTAAGATATTTGTGTAACTACAACTACAAGAGACTGACTCTCCAGCTTACCACTCATTCCTTCGAAAGTCAGATCTATGTCTAGGTGACAATTCCCAAATCGAAAGAAGCATTCATTCTGGACTCCACCATTGACCTCTAATGAAAATATTACCAGACTGCTAACGTAAGATATGTATGGGTATTCATTTTAGGAATACTAACTGGGACTGGATAGTTTAGACCCAAATATTAAAAACATGAGAATTTATACCGTTCAGTAAACTATATATAAACAGATATAGCAAACCCATCAAGTAAATAGTTGTACGTGACTGATAGACCTCTAAGTTTAGGACGTATATATATATATGTTAGAAGCTTAGTATTTTCGATGGATTAACGATGGATTGCTCCCTAAATAGTTTCACGATCTACCCTTTCTATCATACCTTCAGAAGGATAGATTTTATAAATCAAGTTCTAAATTCGTGACTTAAATGCTTAATGTTCTACATACGGAACTCTCATCTCAACAATTGCCAATTTTCATGCTGATTCTAAAGCATATAACTAAAATGTGTGAAATCGTACAAAATTCAGATATTTTTCTCTTTGATTTCACTGTTTATTTAAAATTAGTACCCCAAAACAGAAATATCTTCTATTTTCTCCACATTTTCCTTTATTTTTTTAACGCTAAACTGTTTCTTTAGGTTTCAAGTCGATTTTCATCGACAACTGACTTGAACTAAGTAACTACTGAAAAGTAATGAAAACTGTTAGGATGTTTTGTGCGTGTGCAAACATGGACTGATATAAAATTGAATACATAGCTTTCAGATTTCAGGATTAGCACCATTCAATGGTTCATATTAACGAATTTAATTAATCCACTTTTCAGAACCATCATTTAGTAGTCACCTCATCTACAAAAATAGCTAAACTCTTCTATACCAATTAAATGTCATATAATTTTAGAATTAAAATGTATCTAATATTAGTCCTTTACTGAAAACTCTCTTTGTACATTGAATTAATGTTGTGCATATTTCGCGCGTTAATATTGTTTGTTTTACGGACTAATGACACCTGTCAGATGTGGATTCCAATTTAAAAAAAAGAATAAAAGAAAAGGAAAAAAAGACGTTGGAAGTGGATCGGACATACATTAAGAAAATCACCAATGTGCATTACAAGGCAATCCCTAACTTGGAATGGTGAAAGGAAGCGGAAAAGAGGAAGGCCAAAGAACACATTACGTCGGGAAATAGAAGCAGATAGAAAAGGAGAATAACAACTGGAAAGTAAGGTCTCAGGACAGAATTGGATGGAGAATGCTGGTGAGCGGCCTATGCTCCTCGACGAGGGGTAACAGGCGTAAGTAAGTAAGTAAGTTCTATTATATTCGGCAGAGATCAGTGACGAATTGCAGGTAACAATAGCATGTTTAATCTTCATTCTTACGCCTGTGAAGGAGTATAGGCCACTCACCAACACTCTGCATCCAATCCTGTCATGCACAATCTTTTCCAATTCTTTTCAGTTTTTATTCATCCTTTTCATACCTACCTCTTATTCTCTATGCAATGTGTTCTTTGACCTTCCTCTTTTCCACTTCCCTTCACCATTCCAAGTTAGGGCTTGTCTCGTGGTGCACTTTGATGATTTCCTTAATGTATGTCCTATCCACTTCCAACGTCTTTTCCTAATTTCCTCTTCAGCTGGAAGCTGGTTTGTCCTCTCCCATAAAACGCTGTTATTGATAGTATCCGGTCAGTGAATGTTGAGTATTTTACGTAAACAACTGTTTATAAATACTTGTACCTTCTTGACTATGGATGCAGCAGTTCTCCACGTTTCAGCTCCGTATAGTAGGACTGACTGTCTTGATGTTCGTATTGAAGATTCTCACTTTCAAGTTAGTTGACAATTGTTTTGAGTTCCATATGTTCTTCAAATGTAGAAATGCCGTCCTTGTTTTGCCAATCCTCGCCTTCACGTGTACATCAGATCCTCTTTGTTTATCAATGAGGCTTCCCGGGTACGTGAATGGTTACACCTCTTCCAGAGTTTCTGCATCAAGTGTGATCGGCTTAGCGTGTTGTATTTGAGGATCTTGCTTTTTCCCTTGTGTATGTTAAGGCCTATTGATGCAGAGGTTGCTGCTTCATTTGCTGTCTTCATCTGTATTTGTTCGTGTTTATGGGATAGAAGGACTAGGTCATCTGAGAAGTCCGAATCGTCTAATTGGTTCTGAGATGTCCATTGTACTCCGTGTTTCCTCTCATATGTCGAGGCCTTCATAATCCAATCAATCACCAGAAGAAAGAGGAAGGGGGAGAGTAGACAGCCTTGTCTGACTCCGGTCCTTACTGGAAATGTGTCTGTCAGCTGTCCGCTATATACGATTTTACACTGTAATCTGTCGTATGGATTCCGGATGATGTTGACGATTTTCTCTGGCACTCTATAGTGTAGAAGAAATTTCCACACTCTCAAATGCTTTCTCATAATCAAGAACGTTGATGTTCAGTGATGAGTTCCATTCAATTGATTGTTCAACAATGATCCGTAATTAATCTTCATATACTTTGATAATATGAACAAGACAGTGGATGCCATGTTCAATGATGCAACTGTTTTAAGTGTTATAATCAACTAATCGAGTAGCACCAATATCAACTGAAAAATGTAAATGTTTATTCAAATACTTATTAATGTCTAACCTAGATTATGTCATCATTTCACTCAGTCAAAAATGTAATCTATTCAAACATTTAAAATCAATCAACCAATCAATCGATCGATCGATCCGTTTGTGTTAGTCATACACACGCGCACACACACGCACTAAACTTTAAACAATTATGCCTTCATTTTTAAGATAACCACATATTCTGATAGAATTAATAAAATTCGTTTAATCCTCCTCAATATAAAATGTATAAATGAGAAAGAAAAGAAAGAAAAAAAAAAGAAAAGAAATGATCAATAAAGAAAATTATTTAACTTCAAACTCATAAATAAAAAATTTATACGAATATTTATATGTGAAAAATTATATTTGAAATAGTCTCAGAGATTGAAATGTAAATAATTCCAATCGGTTAACTGCTCTGGCGCAAGACTGGTAGGTCCGGGGTTCGAATCCTGCTGGGCGAGGTCGTGGATGCGCACTGTTGAGGAGTCCCACAAAAGAACTAAATGACCGTCCAGTGCTTCCGAGTTTTCAATGGTGGTCTAACTTCAATTGACTCATGATTTCAACAATGAAAATACTGAAATCTCAACAAACCCCTTCTGATTAAAATTTAAATAATTCCAACGTTTTGTCGAACTGACTTGCCTGGACTTCTTCAGGGTAATAAACAAAATCAAAATCATCAAAGACATATATAGTGTTTTTTTAACATTCATATCAAAATCTATACTACGTTAAACTAATCATATTTGAATGTTGCATTTATGTAAACAGGATAACATGAGTCAGTCAGTTGAAGAAGTCTGGACAAGTTAGCTGGACGAAACTTTGGAATTATTACTTAGATTTCAATCGCTGAGATTATTTCAAATATAATTTTTCACATATAATAACTTCTCTATACTCAGCGCCCAATTATTGTCAAACTATTCTTTCTAACCTTGAAGAATATTAGTATATACAAATATTTACTTTGAATTAATATTATCTTTTATAAGTGTTTATTTAATAAAAACATGTTGAGGATTAATTCCTCTATATCTGACTCCAATAAATAAATAATATCCCGCTAACTGAATATTTAATGCAGGCTAAATCTCCTAGTAGAATTATGGGATTACTCGAGATTATTCAAAAACCTGAACACCAGTTATAGAGATAGTTTATTGTTGAAGTTTGGTAAAATCCGCAAGCGTACAGATGATAGCAAGCGCACCGGGAAAACAAGTGAGTGTGTATGTGTGTGTCAATGAGCGTTAATGAACTGTGGATATATTATTGATCGTCTTTGTTTACAATCAATGAGAGAACAGATTACAGATTGATGTGCAGCACATGAGCTCAATCAGACTCACACATAAATTTACAAAGTGGATTAAATATCTAAATTACATAGAACACACAAATAATACAATAATTGAATGGGCTTACTACAAACACATAGATACATAAACGAAGAATATAGTCTTTCTTTTTTTCTTCAATAAAAGAACTGTGCTTATTCATTTTGTTTTTCTTTTTCTCTTTTCTTTCAAACTCATTTATTATGTTGACAATTTAAACAACAACAATAAATAAATAAATTTTTTTATTTATTATTTTATCATAGTTGAAAGCGTGGGGCAATTGAAGCTCGAC
>NC_031495.1:62211788-62218200 GCF_000237925.1 Schistosoma mansoni | reverse complement strand
GTGAGTCAATTGAAGCTAGACCACCATGGAAAACCTGGAAACACTTCAATTGACTCACGCTTTCAACTATGATAAATACTAAATCTCCACAAAACCCCTTCTATAATTAATATTTATTATTTATTTATTTATTATGAATTTAATTATTGAAATATGTCATTTTATAGCTGAAAAGAGGTAATACTATTTCAGGATAAAAATAACATTTATGTACATGAATTAAAGTACATAAAGGAGAAGAATGAAATTCCATTCAATATTTAAGTGTTAATATTATATAACTTATATTCCAGTTATTGATTAATAATAATAATAATAATAATAATAATAATAATATGATGATGATGATGATGATAATGATGATGATGATCAAATAAATAGCATGGAGTTATTTGTTTTCTCGGTTGAATAGTATAGTAATTGTTTTTTTCAAACTTTATTATTAATAATATCATCTCGACTTCTTCGCAATCAAAATTTCAATGAAGAATGCCGGTGAGTGTCATATGCTCCTCCACAAACGGTAACAGGCGTAAGAAAGTAAATAAGTTAGAATTTCTCTTCCCAATCGGCTTGTGTTCCATTGGGGATAACAGGCGTTAGTAAGTAAGTAAGTAAGTCTTTTCCCAATACTCATTCGTATAACAAAAAAATATCATTAACTGTAAAAATGTTATTTGTGCGTACTGTTAAGATTATAATAAAATAAACGTTTGCTTAGAAAAAAGTATATAACATTTATCAACTACTCTAGTATTATTGTAAACTTATAGATATTTTACAGAACTAATGCATACATCTGCCAGGTTCTATATTGAATATGACTGACATCACTATTCATCATCTTCTGAGTACCTAAAAATAGTCTATATTAGTTAGATTCATAGATGATCATCGTCCTAAGAATCACCAAGTAAAAATATACGTGAAAGAAAATATTCATGAAGTCTTAAAAGCCCCCAAATGCCCTGGTACGACCAAGAGTGGAGAGAGTTAACTCTCCCTCTCGAAATGTTATCACATGGCCACGTGCATACAACCACTGCCAGGGAAGTCCTACTCATTGCCTTCTCGTGGCTGGGGTGTTGCTTACGAAATTGAGAGGACGAAAAGCGAATGTCCGGCACTTTAACCGATTTGGTGGACACGGAAAGTCCACCTAGGGAAGTTGGACAACCCTGATTCCAAACCAATGGTGTACATGAGCTTCATTATCCTGCAGGAACAAATGGCGTATGAACCAATCGTTGGTTACCGGCTACCATGGGACTGCATCTCCTCACGATGCTTCACTGCCTTGTGGACTAGACCTTCAGGTCAAAGGCTCCGGGTGTGGCCCCCTAAGAAAACCACCTGCTTCAGTTTGGGCTTCTGGGCAGTATCACAGCCCTCACACAAATCGAATGAGATTTGTGAGGCGCATATGTATTTTGTGCTTCCTTGTACCAATATTTATGTGTTTAAATAAAATAAATAAAATAAATTTTTGTCGCTTAATTTTAGTAACAACACTAAAAATTTAAATGTGGTAACTGCTTCAGATTTCCATCTTACTTCCTTTATTGCATCAATTACACTACTATTAATCATACAGTTGATCTAACGCTATATTAATAACGCCACAATCATAAAACCGATCACTTTCAACTTGAACTTGAACAACCAAGGTTTTAGTCCATTTTAACAGCATAAAATGTAAATCGAGTCTGAAAAGAAAATTATCATTTTTTGAAGATCGACTGTAAACTATAGTATGGAGTCTTTCTCATGTTTAACAGTACTATAAATAACCAGTATTTTGAATAGATAGGTCAATATTTTTGATTATTAGTTTATTTTTTTGGTTTAGTTGTTTTTAATTAGTCGCCTTTGTTCCTGTATAGGATTTGAGATGGTGAAGATTTGTAGCTCAGGTGGGTGATTTTGACGTAAGTTTGTTCTCTGAGCTGCATGGTTTGGTCATGGAGCTTAATTTATAATTACATATATTACTACATCCGAATAAAAGCTACTAGGTTAGATTACTAAACATTTCCAGAAGTTTAGTATTTAAATCACAAATATTTAGACTGTTTTCTAGACACCCATGTTCAAAAAACATTTGCTTTATGAGCTGACATCAACTGAAATACCAATGAAAATCAAAACGAATTAAACATTTGTTTTAGTCTAGTTTGAAAATATTGAGCGGATGTCCACCCTAGGACTATTAGACCTAGTAACTGAAATGATGCTTTTAAACTTATGAGTTTGAATCAGATGGCCCATATTTTCAACTTTGATCAGTTTACATTAGGACTGGTTACTTTTAATAACTTTTCAGTTTATATCAGTTGAAGATGAAAATTTACAAAAATCTTTACAAATCCATTAATTTAAAGATATCTAATCAACGGATGGACAAGAACATAAACGCCAAGTCAAACCAGTTGTTAAATGTTCGATATGTGGAACTTTTAATAGTTCATCACTGATACTGCGATTATATGACAGCTAAACTATGTACTAACTAGCGAATTGGCATAAAAAATTTCAAGTCAATACATTTCAACGATATATGAAAATTTACTCAGTTTCTTTTCAAAGGCGAAGAGTGCTGTTCATTGTTAAGTTTTAATTGGTACACTAAACAAAAGATCCATTTAAAATTTACTTGAATATTTGTGAACAAATATTAAAACAAGTATATATTCTTGTTATGTTTTTTCTAGATAAATTCACGATAGATATCATAAATGGATCAATGTTAGATCATCATTGAAAACCCGGAAGCACTGGATAGCCGTTCCATCCTAGTATGGGACTCCTCTGAAGTCCATATCCACGATCCAGAACGTGAGACTCGAAACCAAGACCTTTGATCTCGCTCATGAACGTTTAACCTCAAGATTACTGAGCCGGCATCCAACGGTTTGGATTGGTTGAAGTTATATATACATAATGATAATAAGAAAATTCATCATTGATTATAATCACATTTTCTTTTGGATGCCAAATTATAAAAAAAAAAAAGAAAAAAATACTTTTATAGAATATTTTTAATATTTCAAAACAGAACATTTTACACTGAAACTAGTCCATAAATATATACTGAAAGGTATTGTATAGTGTATACAAAATTATATAACAAATGATTAACTGATAAGACGATGAATACCAATCTTTTATGGTATCATCTATGTAACATATTGTTGACCAGATTCTGTTTATCAACAAAATTCTATATGAATTCACTAAGTTTATTCGTACACAAATATATTAGAGATTCAAATAATCAAAGTTGGATTACACCCACGTATAATTTATATCTGGAATGTTTGTTAAGACCATAATTTCTGTGAATTTCAACTCTTATTTTATTCAGTAATCTGTATAATTCACTCAAAACATAGTAGAATCATATTTTATGTATGATCGATAAGTTTATTGGAACATTTAAGAAATATGTTAGTTGATATTACATAATCCTCAGTGTTAATACATAAAAATATCAATTCTGTTAAAGTGAAATTTATTTATTTAAACACATAAATATTGGTACAAAGGGGCACCAGATATGTATGTGCTGCACAAATCCGCTTTGATTTGTGTGAGGGCTGTGATACTGCCCAGAAGCCCAAACTGAAGCAGGTGGTTTTCTTAGGGGGCCACACCCGGAGCCTTTGACCTGAAGGTCTAGTCCACAAGGCAGTGAAGCATCGTGAGGAGATGCAGTCCCATGGTAGCCGGTAACCAACGATTGGTTCATACGCCATTTGTTCCTGCAGGATAATGAAGCTCATGTACACCATTGGTTTGGAATCAGGGTTGTCCAACTTCCCTAGGTGGACTTTCCGTGTCCACCAAATCGGTTAAAGTGCCGGACATTCGCTTTTCGTCCTCTCAATTTCGTAAGCAACACCCCAGCCACGAGAAGGCAATGAGTAGGACTTCCCTGGCAGTGGCTATATACGCATGGCCATGTGAGAGCATTTGGAGAGGGAGATCGGACTCTCTCCACTCTCGGTCGTACCAGGGCATTCGGGGGCGTTAAAATGAAAATATCGAAATGTATCAGTGAAAATTATTAACAAGAAAATTTCTCGTTAAAAATTGATTATTTTTTGAAATCTTAGTTATAAGTAGGATTTTTGATGTGTTTCTTGTTCCATTTGTAATTAATTAGAGAGAGGTCACTAGATTTTAGTATTGATTAGCAGTATATGAATTCCATCGTATAAACTTTGTTGAATAATATAAGAACTTTCGTCTAAATTAGAGTGAATAGTTTCACAGTATTTAGGCGCCGAGATGATGTAAGACACTAAATAGGAATAATATATTTGTAAAATCTCAGCGAATGAATTTCAAGTAAATTCAACGTTTCGCCTGGCAATCTGGTCCAAGCTTTTTCAAGGAACAGTTTCACAATAAGGTAAAATAGATGCTTACTACTGCCTAGTTTTGAATGTTTGTTTAACTAAGACTACTATATAGTGTAATTTATAAAAACCAATAATCTCAGAAAACTTCTAATAGTAGTAAGAAATGATTACTTTAATTTAATCATCTAATGATTTATGAAGATTTAAATAATTTTTCCTTTAAAAAGTCATCTATGAGAACATTTCTGAAGATTGATAAAAGAGTAACGTGGGGTTTTTATATGTGAAAATTATATTTGAAATAATCTCAGCCAATAAGAACAGCCTAAACAGAAAGGATGGTATCCAGCTAGCAACCATTTGGCAAATATTCATTAACAAGTAATTGGACTTTTTCTTTCTTTATTCAAACTGTTCATCTCCCATGAATCGTTATTTCAACTGAAATCAATATGAGTTATGTTTTAGCATTATAATTATGTACTTGATGATTCTCATTTTTACTTGCAACTCAATCATTCAGAAACAATTTTTCAACCTTAAATTGGCACTTTTATGTTTTCCTTCATATAGAAACATATCAACACCGAATATCATTCATTAATAACTCATTCTTACACGTGCATACACACACAATTCATCCAGTCTCCTCTTACTTCACATCGTTGAACTTTTCACTTAATTCTCATTCAACTGACTCATATTATCCTGTTTACAAAAATGCAACATTCAAATATGATTAGTTCAACGTAGTATAGATTTTGATATGAATGTTAAAAAACACTATATATTTCTTTGATGATTTTGATTTTGTTTATTACCCTGAAGAAGTCCAGGCAAGTCAGTTCGACAAAACGTTGGAATTATTTAAATTTTAATCAGAAGGGGTTTTGTGGAGGTTTCAGTATTTTCATTGTTGAAATCATGAGTCAATTGAAGCTAGACCACCATGGAAAACCTGTAAGTACTGGAAGACCGTTTCGTCCTATTTTGGGACTCCTCAACAGTGCGCATCCACGACCTCACCTCTCAAGATTCGAACCCAGGACCTACCAGTTTCGCACCGGAGCACCTAACCGATAGACCACTGAACCTGCTGTCATCCAACGGTGTTAATGTCTAACTTCAACCAATCCACGAAGTTGAGCAACCGTTCACCAATTATCTTCAATAAGTTCCTATCTCACAATAGGACGAAACGGCCGTTCAGTGCTTCCAGGTTTTCTTTAGTGTTCTAGCTTCAATCGACTCATGTTTTCAACAATAGATTTTAATCGCTGAGATTATTTCAAATATAATTTTCACATATAATGACTTCTCTATAATCGGGCGCCCAATTTTTGTCAAGCTATTCGTTCTAATCTTGACGAATATACGTATAAACGAGGTTTTTAGTTTTTTTTTCCTGTTTTGGAAAGTGTTTACTAAACGTACACGAAGATGGTGCAATATAAATTCTAAAAAAAAGAAAAAAAGAAAAAAAAAACAGAAAAAAATTAGCCGAGACAAAAAATCCCCCAGATTTTGAATTTTTCTAACCATATTTTTTCTAGACTAATTAATTTTACGCATATTTGTTGTTTGTTTGTTTTTGTTTGTTCGGAAAAATTTGTTACTTTCAATTAATGAGTATATGACTGACTTTTAAAAAAACATTCACCTATAATAACATAATTAATAAAATATTTTACGGATATAAAATTTAAATTAAATAAAATATACTTAAGTTGTTATTATGGAATTTTTTTTAATTTAGTATAGTAATAATTTTGTTTTTTTTTCATTTTAAGCTTAACTCAAAGAATTGTTAGCAAAGATGGGTAATGGTTAGCAGTGGAATCCAGTTTGACGCGCGTTTCGTCCTGTTTAAGACTCGTCAGCTGGATGTACCTGCATCTCAGAGTTGATGTTCACTCTGGGACTCAGTAGCCGAGTGGATAACGCGATGGCGTTTGAAGCGAAAGGTACTGAGTTCGAGTACCAGAGTTAACATCAACTCTGTAATGCAGATACATTGAGCTGACGAGTCCCAAATAGGACGAAACGCG